>NC_056743.1:1615730966-1615895966 GCF_019279795.1 Protopterus annectens | reverse complement strand
TCTCCATGGACAATAGCCTTGTACACACCTATGAACACCTGCACTGAAGGACCACAGTACTGACAAATGTGTACGTTTGCATTACTAAGAATAGCAGTGTCTGTGTGTTTGTAGACCTGTAGTTGATAATACACTGAGGGCCTTCACACCCACCCACCCCCACCCCACTGCCATAGTTAGATGTGCCTGCTGCAGTACTGAACATTACATGTACCTTAATACACTCTTCACTCTAACAGCTACCTGGGGCTTGCAGTACCAGCACAAGACTGTTGTACAAATGAGTTGATAGGCATGGGATACCCTCTGACTTCTGGCAAGTGTGTGTATGTGTGCATGTGTGTGTATATTTGTAGGATACAGCATTGTGAGGCCACATTTTCTTAATACAATATGCCTTGCCACACAGTATTTGGGATAGTGATGTTGCTAACCATAGAAGAGTGATGACAATGCATCACCCTACTATCCCTGTGGCATGTGCATTAGATGCATATCCCAGTAGTAGCACTCTTGGGCTAGACAAGGGATTGTATTGCAGTCCTGATCAATGTGTGATGGTGGGTATGTCAGAGTGTTATCATGGGTTTCAGTGCATGCAATATCCACTGTGGGGTGTGGGTGGTGGGTATACTGTCTTTACACCATGGTAGCACCAGTACATGTCCCATGTTCCACTTTATGGGGGCGGTTGTCACCATCGACAATACAGGTAACTGATAACACTATCCTTCCCAGTTTTGCATGTGCTGTGTGCAACTTATCAGTAACAGAATGGACACACTGACAAGGTAGTTAGCACTGATATGCCCAGGTCTCTTAGATGTGTGCATGACTGTTATCTGTTTGTCAGTGTCTATATGACAGTATGTCACACTATCTATTGTCCATACACAACCAGTACATCCCCCATTACCATACTGTACAGGCCTGCAGATGTTCTTCACGTAACATGTAACCTGGAACACACCTCATCCTAAATGCTGTGTAGTGTTTGCAATTAAGGCCACACACATCTGTAGCACTACATACCTAGGTAGGCATTCTAGTCCCAGTGTTGCCAAGTAAGAGTGCGTGTAGATGTCAAGGAATCTGCTTCCATTTGCAGAATATGCATATCCCAGGAGGTCATCTGTCCGAGAACTACCTGGCAAATGCTAACATTTCACAGGTATAATCCTGTGGAAATACATTCCATCACAACTAGTGGTAGATGTGTAAATGCCCTTTCCCCACTGTATAGGTGTACAGTGATACTGCGGTTGGAATATATAGCTGGGTGTGGCTCTTGTGGACACAGCCACCATCATTGCAGTTACTGTTGAGTGTATCCCCCCACTTTGTCAGCCGTGATACTGTACAGTGCATGTTAACAGGTTAAGTAGTTGTCAATCACACTATCTGCAGTTCTACAGGATCTCTCACCCTCCAAATTTTAGGGTTCTGCCACCCACACCAGCACACCTATGTTTATGAAGTTGAGGATTGCACTACATTGGGGAAGGGGACATATACCCTGCCAGTACCATTGGCAATGACATTAAACTAGCAGACTGCTTATTTCCCAATGTGTTGTTGTACCTATTCTGTCTTGGTGGAATTACATAGGCTAAAACGGGTTCCTTGCACAGGTACATACATCCATGTGTACAGTATTCTCTGTGTATTGCATCAACACCAAAGCCTCTGTGTGTGTTATACACAAACATGTGGTGTGTACCACCCAGTACACTTACCATTGTCCACTGTAGAAGGGCTGCTGACATCAGCCACCATGCACTCACCTGTATACATCACCCCCAGAACTATCGGCCATGTGGCACATGCAGTAACTGTTATACAGACCTCTGACATGTTCACCTGTACCCAGGATATGGCACAGCCAAGGTGTTCCCACAGTGCCATACCCCTTGTAGGATACAACAGCAAACCATCATCCTGCTGACACATGGACACCTACAACACAAACGGAATACATTATGGAGATCACAATCACTCAGTGTTAATAACAGCTATTATGCATCATGGCTGGACAGCTACACTTCCTGACATGTAAGCATTAAACTTTACTGGTGACAACATGTTACACTGCATTACGTTGGTACACTGTAGTACAGTCACCCTGTGCATCAGAACCATATTAGGCTGTCTCTGCATCGATGTTATGGATGACAGGGATGTGGCACAGGTATCATCATATGCACAGGGTATGTTGTTGGTTTGCCAGAGACCTAGGCTGAGCCATACATTTGACACCATGTGTGTGATGGAGGGGGTTTAATTATTAATTTGGCTGTTGTGATGTGGTGTGTGTAGGTATAGGGTTGCCCTAGCTGTGTTGGTATTGTGTGTTTGAATGCATGCACACAGTTGTGGCATGTGACTGCCCTATATGGGGGTTTGTTGGACAGCTGCAGACTCTACCTGGCAGGGTGTGCAGTTCAGCATCTCCAGCCATGGACATGAGAACTGTGCCTGCCAGGGGTTCCATGGGTATCACCAGGTACAAGCCATGATATGATACTCTCCCCTGATGATGACATATGTCCGCTGGATCTGGGTTCCTCTTGGGACTGGCCAAGGTCATGTGCATATGGCCTGCTGTGGTGTGATGTGGACAGCACCCTATCTGCAGTGCTGGGGCTGATACTGCCACTATGGGAGCGGCTCTGTATTTTGGCACATCCATATCAACCTCCAGCTGTTGGTGTTGCTGGCCTACATCCACGTGGCCATCACACCACTCCCACCATATGCTCGAGCACGGATATTCCACTGTCGAGGATTCTGACCATCTCACTCAACCATCTATCCATGACCTCTGAAAAATAACGGACGGCACCTGCAAGATCACGGATGTCAGTAACAGCTGAATTAGTAGCCCTCTGCAGCCTCAGAGCCTGTCTGATGTACCATTCCATACATGCCTGTGCCTCCATGATGGCCTGAAACTTGCTTCTGGTGGTACCAGATGTGGCACTTCTGCCAGGGCCATGAAGAACAGCAGCCCTCTAACGAGCACCCCTGTACATCGGCATATGTGGTACCCCACTGGACATCTGGCTGTGGCTGCTGTGTCCAGACACACATGCCATAGATACCACACTGTTCTGTCCCATGCCACCAACCGCCAACTGTCTCTCGGCTATGCCCACTGGTGATGGGGTATGTATAGGCAATGTGACTGTTTGCGGGGATGGGGTGGATAACAGTGGGATGTCAAATGATGGCGCAGCTTCAGCCACTGACAACCCCGCTTGTGCCTCAACATACCTATCACCATTTTCAGTCTCTGCATGGACACCAACATCAGATTGCCTGCAGGAGGAACCCTGACCCACCTCGCCACCTGTGAGGGGAAAATAAGAAACACACTTTAAAACCTGTACATCATTGCTTAACAGTACACACACACACACACACACACACACACACACACACACACACACACACACACACACACACACACACACACACATACACACACACACACACACACACACACACACACACACACACACACACATGCATATGCACACGCACATGCACTTACGCACATACACACACCCTGACATTCCACCATACTACTTACCTGTTCCTGAGTTTACAGAATGTCCCTAGTTTTTTCTCTTATTTTCCACATCCTGCATTAGTCTTGAATAATTACAGTCAATAACACCAATTATTAATGTATCATTCTTCTAATTGCTCTGAAAAGTGATAAAAAAAACATGATCTGTTACTCCATTAACTCTAACTTGATTGGAGTAATTTTTGAAAGACTCCCTGATGTCATCACGTGTTCACCCAGGTTTTGTCCAGACATCTTGAGCATGGCTCCCATATGTTATGGGTTACTACAGTCAGTCAATAATGTCACGCACTGGAGTGTCATACTTTAACTATTGTTCAGTTGATGCAAGATCTGTTGCTTTATTAACTTTTTATGTGGACTACAGTGCTATTTGGAAACACTCTCTGGTGTTGTAATTCCACAATGCATCTTTTGTGCTGCATATGTGGGTATTCTTTCACCTTTCTGGTGAAATAAAAAAGTATCCCTGGTGTCTAGTTTTCCCTCCCAATGCATATTTCATGCTGCAGACTTTATTATACTATCAGTTATCCTGAGATTACATTTCAGAAAAGTATTCCTGGTGTCTGATGTGTCTGTACGTGGCCATGTACTGCACAATTTCTAAGGGATGTTGAGAGGCATGAACAACCCCACACCCACACATGTGCATACATGGACACACACACAAACACACACATACACCCACGCATTCTATATACATCAATCCCCCTCCACTTCACCAGGTAACACTTACAGACAAATTACCCCCCACACACACACACACACACACACACACACACACACACACACACACACACACACACACACACACACATACACACACACACACACACACACCCACACACACTTACAGGTGAGGTTGCACAAAGATATTACACAGAGACCTCTCATTACCCATCTGTCAACATGCATGACATATGGCACTCAACAGCATGCAGTGCAGCTATAGTCAATCCCTGTTACCAACATTATACATCTATGTGATGCATGGGTTGTGTTGGTAGGTGATGCCCCTTCCCCTGGAACACACTGCACCCATGTACACAGTATTGCTGTGCACCTGTTTGGCATGCTGGCATGTACTGTGCACCATACCTCATATGGTGTACACACCATTGCTGAATGTGTATATGTGTGTCAGTTATGTTTGCTCTGCTGCTCACAGCCCCTATGTGTTTGTCCAACACATACCTGGGGTGTTATGTGGACAGATATAATTTGTGAATGCCTGATGTCTGATTTACAGATCTCATCATCAGCAGTGCATGTATGACCAATAAAATGCAATTACACAGACAACCTTCACACCTTACTGTGGCAATGGGGAGTGAACACACATTTATTGATATGGCACCCTCTTCGCTGATATGCCATGAGGCCTCATTACTGCATATGTTAACATTAAACAAACTTGATATGTGACATATGGCCTGTGCAATCAAATGTAGTATCAAACAAATGTGCTAGTTGTGCAGATGTTGCTTGAGATGCATACAGCTTGTGAGTTTTAGGATGACACCCCATCCTCAGCCTTTTTGCAGATGCTTGACATCTATGGCCTACACATGTGTGTCATTTTGCAGTGTCCCAAACTCTGAAAACCATGTGTACAGCCTAGTCCCTGCTAATGAATGGCAAACATACAGGTCTACAGTGACACCAGCAAGGTACAGATGGGGATTGTGGGCCTGAGGTGGGGTGAGGTGTTGGTTGTGCAGCACATGTATCTTAATTGTTACTGTCTGTAGGTTTCCAGTGTGGTCTTGGTATACCAGTACACATTACAATACATGCCTTTGGAGGACTTTTGCTATTATGCATAAACTACCTGTAGAGAGGCCTGGCTGATGTTTCCTGTTTTACAGCTGTCCCATCTGATTACCCTAACCCATAGACCACACTTATGCAAAGTCCAGGCAATTGCCAACACAGGTACTGCACAGCCAGTACTTGCTAGACATTCCCGCAAGTCCCTCAGTGTTGTGATATGTTACTAGGCAGCTTGCATGACCAGTTTGCAACATGTGTCATCATCTTTCTTGGATGGCCATTTCTTTATTTTCTACATTAATCCTGTCCCATACATCCTCACCACATACATGACTGTCTGCACTGTTTGCCATGGTATATGCAATGGTGAGGTAAGGCTACATGTCCAACTCCTGGGTGCTACCTATTGGGTATGGGATCCATTCCATGGCTTGTAAGATGTCTGCAAGCCACGGCTGCCTCTGTTGCAGGTAAGTGGACACATTTGATGGCCAAACATCTTGGACAGCAGACCATTTTTTGGTGTGACATTGAGGACCTGTACTTGCTGGAAGGTCCATACTCATGAAGAATGTACACTAGCAGTACCTTAAAAGCCACTTCTACGATATGTTACCTGGAGTGTATGCACATATATCCTTCCAGTGTTTGTGAAAGTATGTATTCCCCATATTTGCTGTCCTATCATAGGATTCCATATTACACATTCATTGCTCATGTTAGGACCACATTGCAGGTTGTAAGGGATGTGAAATGCAGTATTGTGATATGCCGTAGTGTAGATCTGTAACAGTTGCCATTGTAATAGTGGTATATACACTGTTGTAGCACTGTATAAGGGTGATGTTTCAGACATGTCCCTACTGTAGGCCATTTGTCCCACCATTATGTTCATCTTTGTGCACACATCTTGCAATGACAGGTTGTTAGTTATATTGCAGGTCTCTTATATACCCTTCAGATATGCCACCATGGTGAACACTGCAATGCATTGCAGTTAACAGCAACAATACGTGAACATGTACAGCATGCATTATGGGTAGGTGTGTTAAATGTATGCATGGAATATACCATGGCCATAACATGAACGGTGTATTGGCAAACCTGAACAAACACCATACTCACCAGCTACAGGCTGCTGACCTGGAGGTATACCAGAGAGACCTACATAGTTGTGTGAGAGATGTGATGTCAGTAGCCACACCTGTGGCATTGGTACAGGGTGGGAGCAGCATTATAGTACATCAACAGTACAAACCCCCAATACTACAGATTATGCACATCTGTTTATTACTACAATGCAGCAAAATACTATATATATTTTTCATCTCACATATGCATGATTAAACTCTATAGATGCAGATGGATATGCAACAGTGGTCTACTCATGTGCCCTGTGGCCTTACCTGCATGCTCCTCAGCCATTGTGTGAGTAGCACCCACCTCCACTATACTCTCCATCGAGTCTTGTGTTTGCGGGCAGGCAGGTGCCCTGAAGCTGGCGGGAAGCTCCTCAACATGTGTCAGGGGGAGCTGGATGGCATGGTTCTATATTATTTGAACAAACTCTGATTTCAGAGAGTACCGTTTGAGAGACAATAATTGAGTGAATGTCGCAAATATCGCAAAAGTGAATGGAGACTGCAGTAGGGAATTCTTCCCTTTACTTCAATGGAGTGCGATCTCGGAGTTGATATATTTAAGTACCGGGGGTGTGGGGGGTGCAGGGGAAACCTCCCTGCATAAAACCATTAGTGACAGTTTTCTTCTGTTAGGTTTCTTTATTTGTGTGGTTCGATATTAGGGACTTTCGCTCAATTTGTGTCACTTAACCGATATTCTCTGAAGTCAGTTTTCATTCAAATACTATAGACCTGGATGGCATGACCCCCCCCATTGCAGGCTGGTCCCCCCTAACCACAGCAGCACACCGACAGGCATGGTGGAGTAGATCAATGCAGCGATGTCAGACCTGCTCATAACTGCGGTTATACAGGCCAACATCATTTAAACTGTAGACAAGATTGTTCCACAGGGCGGTCTTCTCCTGCAGATGATGGGCTGTACCCCCAAACAGGGTGTGGTAGTGCTACACCAGGTATGTGATAATGACTTCATTCTCCTGTGGTGTGTAAATTGGAAGTCTCACCCAAGACATTGTGCCTGAAAGACATAAAAAGGGAAACATCCCTGAGGACCTCAAACTGCAAGGATATAATAGTTAATACACATCTCTGTCTCCCCCCACCATATGTTCTACAACAATATGCTCACACAACTCAACGGATATGTCTACAGCAGACCTACTGTTGGGACATATATCATATTCTACAACAATTTGTGTAATGTGTTTGTAGTCATGTTCCATGTTGAAACACTATCATTATATATATGGGGTGCATTCAAACATCAGGTCCACACTCTGTAACTCTCCTTCCTGCACAGCTGCCCTGTTCTGCCTTGATACAACACAGACAGATGTCACATGTGGACACAGCCTAACATTAGTGGGTATATAAAAGGACAGACTGCAGGTAAGTCTATTACACACCTATGGCATTTGTGCATGCTCTATTACACATTAACATGACTGTCGTGCAAGAAGTGGGCTCTGAAACTCATGTGTTTATCATAACAGCATTACTTCAACCACCAGCTACTGGCCACACTAATATACATGTCTTGCAGTACAGAACACACATGATGATGGCTTACATCTTGTCATTCAGTTCTGATCTGCACAGTTGACAGGTATGGCCCACTGCCCACAGGAACAGACACTATTGCCCATAGCAGTTGTTCAGCAGGACATCATTACAATAACTCCTGATGGCACATATAAATCATTCCACATCATCTATCCCATTATTATAGACCAGGTACTACATTCAATTACATGCAAATATCCTTCACATACCTGTTGTAAGATTGTCATCTCTTCTGGATACATTTTGCGGTGCCCCCCTTAGTTAACTTGGGATGTCTGTAGGTTCAGTTGTTGAACAACTTTTTATTTACTGGATGTGTGTTTGTTTGTTTGTTTCTCTCTTTCTCTCTCTCTCTTTCACTCTCTCTCTCTGTCTCTCTCCACTATATGGATTGACATGCTTTGTATAGATTGCAGCATGGATTTTGTAGGTGATGCACATGATCAGGTGATGGCCTCTGCACCAATCAGTGTCCACCACTTGCTACCTGCATACAGCCTGCTGTCTAGGACTTCTAATTACCACTGTCATGGCAACCCACTACTATAAATTACTAAATCATGTGGGCATTGTCCATTTACCTTTCCTGTATGGAGGACATCCTTCCTGTGTGTGGGAAGCAGTGTTACAGACAGCATGTAGCAAAACCTCTTACAAGAGGACTTGCAGACACAGGCCAACTACATATTTGTATAAGGTTCCAGACCTACAAACACTGTGAGTAGTGTTGTTATATGCATTGTATACTGCTAGTGTTACAGGGTTTGTGAGTACATACGAGTTTAGTATGGGATGCAGTCAGTCTGCATAGCTCTCAACTATGGGCTATCTACATGATGGCCAGAGCATTGGCTGTTATGTTTTGTCTGTCCATCACATAGGTCTTGTCTCAGATATATCACTGGCATTCTGTCTGTTAAGTGCTATCGAGTCTATATTATTACAATGAAAGTCCATATGTGCGACTAAGAAAAGGTCGACACATAATGCACGAAAATGCAAAAGAGCGAATGGCCACGTAAGCAAATTTTTCCCCAGGGAAAACACTTACGTGGCCGTTCACTAGAAATAAATAATTTAACATCATAAATAGGTGAGGGACTTCACCTGCCACGCCCCCCAATGTGGGGGTCCCACCCCCCGCACCCCCTAACTCAATATACCAACTCCGAGATCACACTATACGGAAGGAAAGGGCAACTCTGGAAAATGGCCAACCATCTCCTTGCCCTATGACAAATTCATTGAATCGCTTAAATGCAATTGGATGAATTTGTGCCGCTCAAAGCGCATTCATGTAATTCACCTTTCGTTCGGATAATATAGACCTGTGCTATCAGTACATGGCTTCAACCATTTGTGTTTCTGACCTCATATTCCTGAATAAGGGTATGTTGCAACCAATCCTGTAACACCAGCAACTTTCTCAGTGTATAACAACAATATTGCAAATATGGCCCGGTGTTCCTCTGTCCTCCACCTATATACCAGGCTTTGTCCATATGTCATGCAGTAAGAGGTTGTTAAGTACTGGCCTATCATTATATCATGCTGGCATCCCTGCCATTTTTTCAGTGATGTTGTGGTCCCCACACATATTGTGGGGTAGGGCTCATATATATGTGGGCTACAGCTGTATAAAATGTATGTGTTCTTGTACAGTCCAGAGGTCAGTGTATGTAACACTGTTTTATGCCCCTGTAAGTCATTCTATGAGGGAGGGGTATGCACCATATATAACCTAGGCTGTTACAACATATGAGGGATATCAGTAGTAAAACACCTTAAGGTATATGGCTGTACATTTTTTATACATTTCCCCTTGGAAACATTGGTGGGCTAGTGCTTACTGTCTTACAGACAGTTCTGTTTGTCAGTGTGATAGTGATGTTTTAACTTAAGCACTGTTATCTAACAGATACATGTTCATTGTGACAACTGGATTATTTTCTCCCTAGGGGTCGAGTGCAGAGTGTAATTGGAGGCTGCTGAACTACATCTGCATTAGTTACTGTTGATTGCTTCTTATCTTCCGGGCCAGTGTTTCCTTACTGTTGTACTCCTTGAAGGCCTTGGCCTGGACAGCAACATATGTTATGCTTTCAGACTACTGTATAAAATGTTTTGCTTGAGAGTTGCATTACTCAGTTAGTATGTATTTCAAACACCTAACAGCTATATGATATGGCATATGCAACTGAAATAGTATACAAATAAACATTTCTTATGTATGCAGACCTGTGTGTGGTGTCATATTCTTTGACTTCTCTGTGGGTATATGTTTCATGCAATAATTGTCTTTTGTATGAGAGAATCAAACGCTGTCCATTTTAAAAGGTGGCAACTGTAGAAATGCTGGCTGTTCAATATGTTGTGCACCCTCTAAATATGTATCTTCCTATACATATCTATATGTAGTAATATATGTATATGTGTGTGTATGTGTATATACATATATATCTATATATATATATATATATATATATATATATATATATATATATATATATATATATATATATATATATATATACATGTGTATATATATATATACATATATATATATATATATATATATATATACACATATATGTGTGTGTGTGTGTGCGTGTGTGTGTGTGTGTGTGTGTGTGTGTGTGTGTGTGTGTGTATATATATATATATATATATATATATATATATATATGTATCATTGGAATGTTTACTGCTTCCACATTGTACATTCCCTATTGTAGACAGACTGTTCTACATGATATCTTACTGATACTATCCTGACATCATACAGGTGAGATGGATTACTGTTAACTTCTTGTGGCTATGTTATGTAGGGTCCTGGGTATGAGACTTGCAAGTGTTGGCATTGCATTGCAAGGCAGATCTGTTTAGCTGTGGAGGAGGGGATGATATCAATAATTACAAGAGGTACTTAAATTGGGCCCGCTCACCCCCATTAATGGTGCCTGTGGTCATATATGTATTTGTTGTGCTCTCTTAATTTTATATAAATATATATATATATATATATATATATATATATATATATATATATATATACACACACACACACACACACACACACACACACACACACACATCTACATGTATAAATACATTTCCTCTACTGTTGAATGACTGTGCTGAATGATATGTTTGAGAAAACATACAAGTTATTTTTATCTGACACGGCTAAGTGGTAAATTGCTTTGTATATGGAGTCCTGGGTTTGAGACTTGCAAAGGCTGTTTATTTTGTTGCTGGACAGAACAAGGGCTGTTGGATACATAATGATTAAGGCACTTTTAAGCAATTGTAAGCAGGTTTGCTTGGGTTTACATGATGGTAATCAATACTAACTTCCAGTTAAATATGCTTACAGAGAGTTAGCTTTAAAATTGTTTATTCTGTGTGCACATTGCTTACCCCTGTGCAAACAGGATTAAACCGTCTTACTACCGCTTAGTGCTTACTCCTGCTTACCCCTGTGCTAATTTCTTTAAAAGAAAAGAAAAAGGGGTGATAGGAAAGTGATGAAAAGGGCCACAAAAAGGGAAGGACAGTAGGTAAAATAGCTAGGGATGTGAAGGACGGGTGTAGGGAAGGTCAATAGCTGCCCATTTCTTCTACAACAACAGCTGTAAATATTCACTGATTTAGAGGTAGATTTGGACACTCAAACCCCTGAGAGAGGGCTGAGGACAACAATGATATGTTATGAAGCCAATTAGACCTGATTACATATGTCCAGTAGACATGAGCGAAATGGGCTGCTATGTATGGGGCGAGATTTTTTTGGGGAACAGATTGGCGTTTTTTTTTTCTTTTTTTTTAAAGTTGAGAGTGGTATGTTGGGGAAGGATAGTAGATATATTTGGGGGGGTAGGCTGGGTAGGATGACAGACAAGACAGCATACAGGAGTTTTATATGATACATGTGGGTGGTAAACACCTTGGATAGGGAAGGGTGTTTGGAAGTCAGACGCCCATTAGGCCCCAAATGGAAACAGTGGGACTGAGGTCCCCACCATTGGGCAGTCACCACTGCACCTTCACGGCCCCAAAGATGGCTGTGCTGGGGCTGGGTAGGAGGGGCAGGCTGACCCTCTAAATGCACCACACAGCCCTCAAGCTGGCATAGCTGATCTCCAAACTCCCTTCGGAGCTCGCTACGCAGCAGACCCCGGACCTAACGATGGGTGACAGTTTCCTTTCCACGCCCGCTCCCGGGGGAGGTGAGCCCCATCCCCTGTGGCAGTTCCACCTGAAGGTAGTGCAGGATCAGCGGACAAGGAGGTCCCGGGGTGGGCCCCAGATGTGCCGGTGCCCAGTGCCACAGCCAGATGAGGTGGGAGAGGTGGGTCCACTGGGACTGGCCTTCACAAACATGCTATGGTGTTGCAATTCTGGGACTAGATATAACAGCCACATTCCAGGATTAGATATAACAGCATGCATAGATATTCTCATTAACCCAAAACACCAAATATGGACCAGTTGCATAGCAAACAGAACACATGCATATATATAACCACAGTGGCCATTACAACAACATGCAGGTTACATTGATGGCAGCATGCCACCAATGTGGAGTATTTCAACATGGCACATACATAGAAACACATTTCAATATTTATCAAACAATAGGACATATGTCCCAACAGTAGATTTAATTGTAAACATACCCATTGAGTTGTGTATTTAGATTATTGTTGCAGATATGGTGGAGGGGAGACACGTCAATTAACAACTTGTATATCCCTGTAGTTCTCACTACTTTCTTAGTCACTGCTGTAATCTGTACCTTATATGTATTATTACACTACCCTATGGCCTTAGTTTGGACAGTGGTATGTTTGTAAACAACTATATTTGTGAACTGTGTTTTACCTGCAGTATACACCTCTTAACTGGTACACCTGTGGAGGTAATTGTTTGTTAACACTACCTAGCTGTTTCTACGCATATTCCCAGATTCCAGGTTGATGCACATACCTCTCAATTTCTTATTGCACACACTCTGGTCAAGGCTTGACAACAAGCAGGTCAAACTGGGACATATTTTGACAATTGCCCTCATAAACCTTTGGTGAGTTGCTACAATGACAGGTGTTTTCATATACATTTTCTGAATATTTACAGGTCTGACAGTCAGTTATATGTCATTAAAAGCTGCCTAAATGTAAGAGATCATCACACTGATTTGCCAGGTGGACTGGGTAACAGGCAGCAGATATGAGCCAATTATCTGGACATTCTGAACAAATCTGTACAGTTGTGGGGTATGATTCTGCATACAGCTTACTACCACTCCCAGGATTCGAACCATGGCTGTGTCTGCTAAAAATACAACAGTGTACATCACAGTTGAGTGTGCTATTTAGATATTGCTGTGTAGCTTTTCACTGATTTCTGTCTATAGGTCTCCCGTGGTTTTACAATCTGACCTTGTAATTATAACAGTCTTATACAGGGATTCCTAGGCAGTTTTATTATGTATTTCAGTGTGGGTGACAGTGATGAGTAATACATTATTATTCAGAGAAACTGCAACACTAACAATGCCGTAAAATACCAGACTAAACAGTACCAGTCCAGGATTTCAATCTATTATTCTCAGGCACAGTTTTCTTATCTGACAGACCCATGGAGGGAATGTTTGTTAACACTACCCGAATGTTGCCACACATATTACCTGATTCTGCTTTATTGTTATGCACATACGTCTCACTCTGTTACTGCCCACACTCTGGTCATAGCTTCACAACATGGGGGTAGAGATGGGACATACTTTGCATATTACTCCTTTAACATTTTGGTGAGTTGCTAGAGTGACAGGTTTGTTCTTATAGATATATTTCTGACGGTCATGATGTCTGACAATCAGTTGTATGTCATTATTTGCTGCATAAACTTCAGGGATCATCCCACTGATTTGCCAGGGGACAGGGTAAGTGGCAAAAAATTTAAGCCAATTATCTGAACTTTCTGACAAAATCTGTACAGTTGAGGGGTATGATTCTGCATACAGCTTACTACCACTCCCAGGATTCGAACCATGGCTGTGTGTGCCAAAAAATACACCAACTTACGTCTCAATTGAGTGTGCTATTTGGATTTTGCTGTGTATCTTTTCACTTTTTTCTGTCTAAGTCTCCCTCAGTTGTACAATTTGACCTTGTGATTACAACAGTCATACAGACATTCCTACACATTTTATTTATGTAGCACATTGTGGGTAACAGTGCTTAATACAACAGTACTATTAAGAGAATGCAACACTACATTATCATATGATACCAGAGTAAACACAAGCATTCCAGGGGTTAGACCTTTATTGCCAGGCTGTTACCCTTTTATTTACATACAACCTACATGACACTCTTCCTGACATATTGTCTGGTTTATTCAGTACATCCCACATAGTACTATGACTGCCCTCCTATCCCTCCTTGAAACTGTGAACAAAGCTAAGGACTCTGGCCTCATTGTATCTACCATCCTCCTCGATCTCTCTAAAGCTTTCAATACTATCTCTCATAACCTCTTTCTTACTAAGCTTTCTAACCTAAACCTTTCTCCCTCTTCCCTCTGTTGGTTTACTAGCTATCTCTCCAATCGGCAACAAGCTGTCAAGTAGAAAAAAGCCACCTCCTCCTTCCTTGACACACCCACAGGTGTCCCACAAGGCTCTATTCTGGGCCCCCTCCTCTTCAATATTTTCATTAATGACTTTTTCTGCTCTATCCCCCTAGCAAATATTATTCAATATGCTGATGACTCCACTATCATCTGTGCTGCCCCATCCATCCCACCTCTCTTAAAACTAACTCAAGATGCCTTCTCCACCGCAGAACAATGGATGAAAGAGAACCACCTTGCACTCAATGCTGCTAAAACCAAGCTTATGATATTCTCCCCCTCCAAAACTAATAACTTTGACAGAAATTTATTCTCCATCACCAGCCAGAACAATACATGTCTCGAGCTGGTATCTGAAGCCAAACTACTCGGGATTCAAATTGATGACAAGCTGAAATTCAACTCCCATCTACTCCTAAATATATAAAAAAACATCAAAAACTAGGCATGCTCTACCGCCACCATCGGTTCCTCAACTCTACTACCAAAATTACCCTCGCTACCACATTTCTCCTTCCCTCCCTTCTCTATGGTGCCCCTCTTCTAACTAACCTACAATCTTCTCTGAAATCCAAACTATCATCTTGCTACAATAAAATAGCCAGATTTGCAACCAGCAGCAAATCATCTACCCATCACTGTGAACCTCTCCAAAAACTCAACTGGCTAGAGCTACCCCACTACCCCTCCTACACTCAATTCACCTATGGACATAAACTCTTCTTCCAGCCAGCACTCTGTCCCTCTCTTTCAACTACCTTTAAAATGCATCAAACACAAAGACTTCTAAGATCTAACAATCAAAACCTCATAGAGGTCTATAGACCCATACACGTTCCAGGGCAATACCTCCTGTCCTTCTCACTAGCACGCCAATGCAACTCCCTTCCCCCATTCATCAGTTGCTAGCCTCCCACACTTTAAAAAATTACTAGACTCTCATCTAGCATCCTCATGGGAATGCTCCTGCTCACATCCTTCATAACCTGCCCTACTTCCACCACTACTCCTCTTTCTTTTTCCATTCCTAGCTAGCAAGTTCATGCTTGCTTCCACCATTCACCTCCTCACTTGTACCAAGTAATTAAAAAAAAAAACACACAATACTATTTCTTTTTATATTTCGCCTCTATTACTTGTTTTGTTTGATACTTATGTTTTTCTCTATATAATCTATGTATTGAAATTAATCTTTGTATTTTATGTATTGTGCAACATAATCTTTGTATAATCTGTATGTGGAGCTTTTCTCCCCAGGACTCCATTGAAAACAGGTTATTTGGGCCCAATGGACTATCCTGGTTAAACAACAGCAAATAAATAAATAAATAAATAAATAAATACAGGTTTTATACCGGCAATTAACTTTCTACTACTTTTAGACTTATTTCATATGACAGTACATGCAAGATTATTACTAACCTGCCTCGCAATGCAGCCACTGCAGCCTACACATATGGGCTTCCTGATTCACAGCCCGCTTCGCAGCCGCTGTCAGAGACATAAGAGGAATTTTTAGCCATACCTATCCATAATATATATGAGCTAGCAATTATTAAACAGTTAGTAGAATTAGTACTTACACACTGCTGGGATATCATCCTGCCTAGCTTCTTGATTCCACTGATCCCTGGTACTGGCTCTGCAGCAGTCTTTCTTCATGGTCTTTTACCAGGAGTCCTGCCATGACCTTGGACTCCTGGATGCCCCAGCGCTTAGCTTGGAAGCACAATCCTTCCCCGACACCAGCCATTGTGCCTACAGAAAGAAGCTGCAACCAGTTATGATATGTATTCCCACCTGTGGGGTTTAAATAGGGCTGATTTCCTGTACTTTGCTGTGATTGGACGGTTTTGAAAATGCTAAGCTATGGGTAAACCTGCTTACCTAAGGGTGGCATTGCTTAAAGGGGCATACCAATGGGCAAATTGATTTAGCTGGGCTACGCATTGCTTACACCTGGTAAGCAGAGGTGTACAATGCTTAGTGTTGCTTATTTTTAATTTTGCACACTATTTGCTGTTTGGCACTGATTTATCATTCATTACATGTTATATATTTGTTTAGTACCTGTGATTCATGTGTACATACACTGTATGAGGTACTTGTGTTTATTGGGGGATTTCACCACTTAATTACAATGGCACCTCACATCTGGACTTAATGCAGTATACCAGTTCACATATATAAGTTGTTTAGTAGGTTATACAACATAATACTGTTTATAGATTCCTTTCACATGTAAATTGTGATTTTGCTATAGTGCGGATCTGTTTGGGTATACCTCAGTTTTATGTGCAGATCTGATGGCCAACTGGTTAACTGCTGTGACTGTAGTGTACTGGGTTCAAGACCTGCAAAGGCTGCTTATTTTGTTACTGGGCAGAACAGGGGCTGTTGGATACAGAGTGATTAAGGCACTTTTAAGCAGTTGTAAGCTGGTTTAGGTGGGTTTGCGCGACAGTAAGCAATGCTAACTTCCAGTTAAATATTCTTACACTCAGCCAATAAATTGCTTAACCTGTGTAGGCATTGCTTACCCTTGTGCAAACAGGCTTAAACCCGCTTACTGCTGCTTAAAAGTGCTTACTCCCGCTTACCCCCACATTAATTGAGAAAGAAATGAAACATGGGTCTTTTGGAAAGTGGTAGATTTGGACACTTTATACATTTTTTGCACTATTTACTGTATGGCATGGATTTATCATTCATTACACATTATAACTTTGTTTAGTATCCCTGATTCATGTGTACGTATACTGTATGGGGCACTTGTGTTTATATGTAGATTTTACCACATTATTACAATGACACCTCACATCTGCACTTAATGCAGTACTCCATTTCACAAATATATGTTATTTAGTAGGTTATACAGCAAAAAAATTTTCATAAATTGCTTTGACATGGAAAATGGAATTTACTACAGTGAGGACTGAACCGGGAATGACTGTTTGCAAAGTGAACCCTCTGACCACTACACTATTGCAGTACTGCTTCAACTGAATGCATCTTGCTATTTACCTTCTTGTGCTATTTAAGCTACAGTATGGGTAGCTAAGCAATGGGCAAACCCGCGCAGTTACGGCTAAATTTAATCTGTTTGATAAAAACATTTTATAGTGTTATTTTCTCTAGGAAGGGACAGGTTTCACTTATTGCTGTGGATTTCTGCTTGCATCTGCACATTTGACAGACATCATAGCATGTTTCAGTTGCTATCAGCGTAGGTTTTTCCTGGGAAGTGGGGCTTTGACCTTTGCAATGGATGTGGGTGTGTTTTGTCCTGCAACATGAATTATTTCCTGTATTTTATATAATGGTTGCATAAAATAGTTATTCTGTATCTGAAACACCTACATGTTATAAGAAACAGAATAAGCAACTAAAATGCTACAAGAATAAGCTTTTATTTAGGCAAAGACGTGAAGATCTGTCCTTTGTACTGGCCGTCGGTATGTTTTGGCCTGCCAGATCTGACGTTTGTACCACAAATGTCCCACTTTGGGCATTTGACAAGCGGGTAACCTACAACCCCCTATGAGCATTCTCACTCATTGTAATTGCTGAAAGGCAATTCTTGCAGGGGCATGTATACTGTAAGAGCTCTGCTGTCAGACACACCCCCTGCACTCGTCCATGCTCCATATCTGTTTAGGAGCAGAGGCAGCGAGCCTTCATAACTATGCATGGTGCGCTGACGTGCTGCTCTTAAACAGTCGTTTCTGTGCAGGAATAAGCTATTCCTGAATGGAAGCTTACTGAATCCCAAGGTGGACATTTTGTGAAAATCTGGACAGTTAAGAGGTATGATCTAGAAAGGGATGTAGTAACTTGAGGTTACTGACAGCTTGCACAGCTGTCTGCAATACAACCGGATTTGCAGTACTGATCTCCAACCAACACAATTAAACTAATGAGGAAAACCTACTGAGCTATTCAGTGCTGTGCTGAAGGTGAAACACAAACTGAAAAATAAAATGAGGAGATCAGTGACAGATGAATAAATAAATAAAATGTAAGATGGAGAATGCTTAGACAAAGAAAAATCTATTTAATTTGTATTTTCATTCATTGATGTAATACCATATTGACCATTTTGCTAAAAAGAGAGAAATTTAGCACACAACAGTGAAACATTCTTCAGAGTTTTGATCTGAACATTCATGGACTGCATTCACCAAATGCATATTACAGTATCATTTTTGGTATGATGTCTTAAGGTTTGCTTTGCAGTATGGAATATGTCATGAAACAGTACTTCACCATACCTGGACTGGTCTTTCTTGTATAGACTAGGTTATGAGTTAGGCCTCACATCAACCAGTGAGTTCATATGTGGTGTGAGGCAAAAGTTTAAATTATTTGTGGCATACCTTAGAATTCCATGAAAAGAGTCAGTACTATGAGTTTTTACTTCTGCTTCAATTACCACAGTTTTATTAAAAATTACAACAATCCGGCTCAAAGTATACTGACAATTGGAAAAGCTGGGAGCCTAAGATATATGCAGAAATGCATAGGAGGTTAATGCTGTCTTGAAGAAAGAAGATTTCAATGATCATTTTTTTTTTTGGTAATTAATTTTTAATGAAATCTTTAAATGAGGAAACTGGAGGGGATACAGGGAAACAGAAGACATACAGGTGTGCTATTACAACATTCAACATATTTATTTCATTATTATGCAAGATGTAACAAACCACTTTTTAGTTCTGAATGAAATGTACATAAAATCAGAAGTGGCACACTGCAAATGAGCATATTTTGGAATACAAAAGAATAAGAAATAGAATAAAGCAACATACCAATATTTTATAATTAACATTTTAGATAAGAATGTTGTGTTACCCACCTAAAAAAGCACACTTGTCATAAGGTTTCCTTGTAAAGCTAAAACCACCATTATACACCCTTGAGAAGAAATACATTTATTTTTATTACATGTTATCTCTCTTATTCTTGATTGTTTAAATGTGTTGCTAATACATTTCAGGACTCAGGAAGAGTGTTGTTACTCTTCCATGTTCTAATCACTTCCATTATTCTGATTACCATCAATGTAATAGTCAGGATCGGCCTTTGGTTAACTGGTGCCCTAGGCAAAATGGTCTCCACAGTGCCCCCATCCTGGTCTACTACACCATCCAGATTACTGGAAAAGTGCCCCTGCTACAGCGGCACCATAGGCGGCCACCTAGTTGGCCTATGCCTAAGGCCAGCTATGATAATAGTGTGACATGTGAGATAATGTACTTTAAATGAAGGCAAGTTAATGGAATTCTTTATTAGTGAAACGGGGTGGTCGAAATCTCAGTAAATGACTTTCACCAGGTTAACACTCTTTAATTCCATTTTAAGTATTAGTCATAGGCATTTTGTTTTGATATTAGCATACTGCCGTGGTTTAGGCTTTATTTTTTTCATTAATTTTACATTTATTTTAGTGAAAATGTTTCTTCTTCGATTTCTCTGCATTTTTATTATTTTTTTAATAGGGGAGTACAATGTACACGTTGTGTACAAATATTTTGTTATGGGTTTGGTCCCACTCTGTGGTTGTACAGCAGTAGAGATGATATATTTTAATTAATGCAAGTGAGGGGTTTATGTATCCTCCACAATGGGAGTACAAAGGGGCTTGCCCCTTGCAAAAAAGCTTTTTTTAAACTCTTTCTATTTTTGCAGTTATCTATATTTTTATTTAAAATTAGTGTTTTTTTTTTTTTTTTTTTATGGACTGTGCATAAGATCATAAATCCATAACATTTTGGTGCCTGCTAATACACAGTGTAGAAAGGATAGCTAACTAAAATCTGTCTTTGTGATACTGGAAATTAACTGCTGTCATTAAAAAATTGACCAGCACTGTAGGAAGAGCTAGAAGATGTATTTAAAAAGTTGGTTTAATATGTTATAAAATTCTGCTGTTCTGCACAGGGACTGGCATTTTTTATTTAGACTTCTGCAATCAATCTGTAACCTTGCAGTGTGACAGAGTGTAACTTATGTCACATATGAAAGAAACAGCAGCTGTCAAAATTCTGTCATTTAAAGCTAATGGCATGGGATATTAACAAGGAGCAGTTAGAAACATTTTAAAATGTTACACAAGAGGTGGAACAGATTTCTGAAAATGCAAAAGCTTAGTCCCACCTTCATGACATGATGCTTAATAAATGACTCAGAGACACGGAGAATGTGGTGTAACATTATTTAGAGAATTTTCATACTCATATCTCTGGGGTCACAATGTACCACATGATATGCAACTTTGCAGCAGCTCACTAGCATTATATCCCCCACCTAATAAACTATTTTATGCTTAAAATAAAAAAAAAACATGTCTATAAACATATATATACTTATCTATGAGGTAGCAGGCATTGTGTTACACTGATTTTATTAGCATTAGCTTTAGACTAAGTACATTTAGGTTATTTACATCAAGCGACAACTTGTTTACATATTTAAAGGCATGTTAATGAATGAAAGTCTTCAGTCCTCACAGTCATTTTTAACACACCAGCAGTCCATATATCTGTCTGATTTCTTCCATGGACTCTCATATATGGAGAACTGACCAGGACTAAGACTATTCAGCCAAAATGAAAAGCAATGAAAGACACTTCCAAAACAAACTTTCCATCTAGACATGTTGCAGGTTAAAGGGTAGTCAAATGAAGTCCTAAATGATTTTCGTATGCCGGATTAGGAAATCAGCCATTTGAAAGCAGTTAGTCTTAAGATCTCCAAAATAAGGTGTTGCATTGACAGAAAATCCTTCAGGGCAGGGGAAATTTACCAAGGAACAACTCATCCAGCAGACGAAAATTATCAAGGGACAAGCAATCATGCAAAGGAAAGTTATCAAGGGACAACCAGTCATGGCAGGGATAAATTTACCAAGGGACCACCCATCAGGGCAGGGGACCATTAGACCATTAACAGGTAACAACCAATCAAGAAAGGGGAAGTTACTAACGGACAACACATCAGGGTAGGGGAAAGATACCAAGGAACAACCTATCAGGACAGGGGAAGTTACCAGGGGACAGCCCATCATCAGTATAGGGGGAAATTACCATGGGACAAACCATAAGGACAGGGGAAGTTACCAAGGAACAACCTATCATGCAGAAGTAAGTTGACAAGGGACAACTCATTGGGACAGGGGAAAGTTACCACAGGACAGCCCATCAGGACAGGAGAACATTACCAATGGGCAACCCCCTCAAGACAGGAGCAAGTTACCAACAGGCAACCTGTCAGAGCAGGGGAAAGTTACCAAGGTACAATTTCTCAGGACTGGGGAGAAAGTTACCAAGGGACAACCGATCAGGGCAAGAGAAAATTACAAACAGACAACCCATCAGAACAGGGGAAGTTACCAATGTACAACCCATCAGGACAGGGGAAAGTTACAACGGGACAACCCCTCAGGACAGAGGCAAGTCTCCAATGGACAACCCATCAGAGCAGTGGAAAGTTACTAAACTACAATCCCTCAGGACAGGGGGAAGTTACCAAGGGACAGCCTATAAAGGCAGGGGAACACACCACATTACTGAGACAAACTCTCAAATTCAGAGTCTATGTCAAGATCCAGAGACAAACTCTCCAAATTACTACATAAATGCAGACATCCAAAACAACTATAAGCAATAAGAATACTTAGCCTATACTACCAGAACACTGCTGTATAAAAAGCAACTAATGTACTGCACCCCATCATGAGACTGATACCAGCTTGGAGGAAGAAATTTTGAAAGTCCAGACCGAGGGAATGAAGAATCAAGCAACTGCAATCTTTAGTGGACACTTCATTACTGCAACAGAACTTTAACAATTCCAGGTATAGAGAAATCATCTTCTTTGACAAGAAACCAGCAGGCACAAAGATGTTCAAGAGTTGCCTAAAGGATATGGGTATCAGGTTTTGCTTGTGGTGACCACGATGGCAGGAGTGTTACAGGGAAAACCAAAAGCCATGTCTACTGGGCTTACCCCTTCTATCTTGGTTCAGACCTAGGGCTAAAAATGTAGATGACTCAAGGCAACTTCACAAAAAGGAAGTTTTAAGCTGTTTCAGCTGACTTAATTAAATAGTTTTTCTTTTACAATTTATATGTGTATAAATCGATCAAAAGATAGACAGAAAGATGGATAGATAGATAGATAGATAGATAGATAGATAGATAGATAGATAGATAGATAGATAGATAGATAATGTTTATATGGTGCAGAACAGTGTAAACAGCTGGCAGTCCTTAAGGACTGCATGCTGGTTTACTTATCAGTGCTCAGGTAACTGTACTAGTTTGTTTATCAGTGTTCAAATAGTTAAGTCACTACTGCAGATTGTTTTTCACACACCCATGGCTGGAATGTGAATAATTATTTCAGGAGCAACTGTAAGCCCAGGAGTAACTAGCAGCTAAGAGATAACCCCTGTATAAAGGAATATTACTTTTATTAGGTTTGGTGTTGAAGGACTTGAGATTATTTCAATATATATTTGCTTATTGTGAAAGAAAAAAATAATGTGTGTGTTTAGTTGAAATAGTAGAGCAACTTATATTTATGTCAAAAATCATTCTGCATAAATATGTTAGTGGCTACAGTGGATTTTTTTTCTCCTCTTTTCTTATGACCTGTTTGCAGACTCTGAATTTATTTTATGATTAGTTTGTTATATAAGCCCTGCTCTTAAGACCTAGTAGAGCCAGTTTCAGTCTTTACACCCTAAGCATCCATTTTATTATTATATTGTATTGTATTATTAATGTTGAACAACATACGTAAACTAAGGGTCTACAAATCTCTCTGAGGGGACAAAGAGTTGTATGCAATATCTTTTACATAAGGGTAATGTAAATAATATCACGGTTACGTCATAGGAAAGTCCATGTCTTAGGTCACCCTATTAAAAAGTAATAAAATGCCCAAGGCCCTAAGATATCACAGAATAAAGTAAAATTAATCTTTCTGGAAAACATTAAATTGTAGGGCAGGGAAGATTCAAATTTTATCATCTATGTCAGGTCTGAGGGCCCCCTGTCTATAATAATTCATAAAAATAGAATGTGATTATAGTAATGCATTCATTTTTATCTGGAAAATACATTCCTATAAAGACATTAAGAATGACAGTTGCTAATTTGTGTTGTCCCAGTTGCTCTAATGTGGGTAGTAAGGATTCTTGTATCCCTTTGACAGCACAAATACTGGATAAAGGAATGTGGGTTGTCTGTCAATATTTTTTTTATTAGAAGATTATTTTGTCAGATTATATGAGGCAATGGCAAGAATGGAAAATAAGAAAGCCAAAAAGAAGGGCAGAGGGTGGTAATAAGCATGAGTGAGGAAAAAGTCTGAAAACCAGGATAGAATAATAATTCACATGGACCCATTTCAGGCTCAGCCTGGGAACATTGCAGTCGGTTTAAGTGACTTATTTAGGGACACACAGCCAATAAATGGTGGTGATGAGAATTCAACACAGGATTGCTGCAGGGTGTATGTGTATCAGCAATAACATTAAATATCTGCACCAAACTGTCAGGTCAAAATCTTAACATGATGGATATGCAGAAGTAATTTCAGCCTAACTTTTGCAAGTCAATATTTTCCTTCCTTCCTTCCTTCCTTCCTTCCTTCCTTCCTTCCTTCCTTCCTTCCTTCCTTCCTTCCTTCCTTCCTTCCTTCCTCCTTCCTTCCTTCCTTCCTTCCTCCTTCCTTCCTTCTTCCTTCCTTCCTTCCTTCCTTCAGTCACTGATACATCATAGAATTTAGTGTTGTAGGAGAGCCAAAACCCAAAATGATCTTCAATGCATGCAAAGGAGTGAATGTAATGCTGAATAAAGCATAAGGCCATCACAGGTGGCATAGGTGCATCCACAAATACACACACACACACACACACACACACACATGCACGCAGAAGCACATACACACACACATGCATAAGTACACAGACACACACACAAACACACACATACACACGCATACACATATACACACACACACACACACAAAGGCACGCATGCACGCACACACACACACACATACACACACACACACACACACACACACACATGCACACCCAAGAATGCACTAGCACATACACACATGCACACATGCACAAGTATGTAGATGCACACACACAGATACTCAAGCATGAACACAGAAACACACAAGCATAAGCATGCATGCAGACACACACACACGGTCTCTCTCACACACACACACACACACACACACACACACACACACACACACATGCACACGTACGCACACACACACTCACACACATATATGGACAACCACACACGCACAAACACGTGTGTGTGCAAGCATGCGCACACACTAACAAGTATATACACATGCACACACACACACAGATACACACACAAGCATGTACACACACATGCACATACATGCACAAGAATGCACACACACACAAGCGCAAGCATGCAAACAAACACATATGCACAAGCATGCAAGCACACACACACAGACACACAGACACACACAATTCCTCAACCATGGACAGTTTGAAGGATTCCAAGTTCATGTGTGGAATGTTTTTGGTATGAAGGAGAAAACTGAGCACCTAACAGAAACTCACACAGACAAATGAAGGACACTGAGACACCCGATTTTTCCTCTGTATAATCATATTAATTTTTTACCTTATTAAATTTACTGGAAGATCTTCTATAGTGGAGCACATGTACTCTTCCCCTATCTTCTCATACATAATTGTTAGGTAACTTAATGTTACTCATTGAAGTCAAAACATAAAGAATATAGAGTTTAAACCCTCTTACTGCTAATGAATCTGGTGATCCTTCCTCAGGACAGAGACTTTGGATGCTTTTATTATGTGAACCTTTGGAAAGGAAAATTAGTCAAGATTATTATAACGAGACAGCCTCTATTTGGGACTTATACCGTTTACATATGAAAGTCAAGCTATTCAGTTATTTATTTAGCTTATTTTTATTATTACTATATTTGAATTATCTTTATTTTTTTACTATTTTTTTAACAGTTGGCATTTCCTTTTTGACTAATTTTGCATGATCATACAAGTTTCACCGAAAAACAAGTTGTGAACATAAATCATATCAACCAACAGTGCTTTTGTTAAAACATTTAAAAAACAAAAAAGCTCACTGTTTTCTGAAAACTAAGTATCATATGTACTGCTCATATCATAGCAATATGTGTTAAAATGCAAAGATCATAAGATGTGTTCCTAAGAAATAAGAAGAATGTAAAAATTACATTAAGAAATGAAAGGAATGCAAAAATAAACAATGGCAGCAGTATAAATAAGCTACATACCAAATGTAAATGCTTTAGAAAGACTTCCATGCAGAGGAAAATGCAAAACAAGTTAAAATAATTGACATAAAAGGACTCTTCTTCTGGGCAAAGGAATATCTACCTGATAAATAGCCAGTATTTCAATAAAAAAAGAAAGCTAGACAGGTATACTCACAATCTGCTGGAAATTATGCAATAGATAGCATACCAAGATGAATACATTATTTCCCAGTTGAATTGCTTCTTTAAAAAGCTGTGTCCTATCCCTCCTATCCCCTACACAACATGGTTTCTGTCCTTCCCATAGTACTAGAATTGGTCTTCTAACCTATATAGATAGTGTTAATAAAGCTAGAGATAATGGCAAACTTGATTCTTCCTGATTTCTAGACTTATCTAAAGCCTTCAGCACAGTTAGTCACAGCAAACTTCTTCTTCAAATGTCCTCACTAAGTCTCTGTTTCAGCCCACCCTTCTGTGGCTCAAAACCTACCTGTCCAATAGCTATCAGTCAGTAAAATGGCACTCCATGCTCTCTCCTTACCTCCCAGTCACCACCGGTGTACCACAAAGCATATCCTTGGTCCACTCCTTTTTAACATTTTCACCAACATCATCTATACATCCACTAAACAGGCCACCCTAATACATTATGCAGATGATTCCAGTCTCATTTGCACATCTGACAACATGGTACACCTCCAAATATTTACTCAGAAAGCTTTAACAGTCACTGAAATGTGGCTTTGTAACTCACAACACATGTTCATCCCAAAAAAGATCGAACTACTGCTTTTTTCCCCAAATTCCTCTCTCATGGAAAAACAGAATTGAAAGTCCTCTCTCTTGATAATACAACAATTGAAGTCACTTCTCATAGTAAATTATTAAGGGTGATAGTGGATGGTAATCTTACATTCGACCTGCATATACAAAATTGCATAAGAAAAACTTATCAAAAACTAGGGGTGCATTACAGAGCCAAAAGCTTTCTAACCGATGCAACTAAAACTACACTTGCCACTACATATCTCCTCCCCAATGTTTTTTATGACACTCTCATCCATATTAACCTCCAGGCTTCACAAAAATTAAAACCTGAACTCCTTACCTGTATCCTTCAGGTCAATACTCTCCCACCCATCTTTCAAAACCACTCTGAAATACTTCCTAGCTAAAATCTGACTCTTTTCTTGCTCAAAACCAGGATAAATTGTATCCCTAAATGTGAACAAGTACCTTTTCATTCCTTATACCTCCTTACTCTCCCTCCTTCACTTACTTCCTTACTTCTATCAAATTCTCTTCCCTGACTTCCTCTTTAACTATTCCGTAAGCCTGTTTTCCCTCACTTTATATTGCAATTCCTGTTTGTATTAGATTAACTTACCTTTAATTTTTGATCAATCTGTCTCTACAATTTCTCTAAATATTAAATAATTGTCATATGTCTTATATCAATTCTTAACCAATATTTTATGACAAATTTGTTATAATTATTTGAACTGTAG
The DNA here is from genome assembly GCF_019279795.1 of Protopterus annectens. Classification (NCBI taxonomy): domain Eukaryota; kingdom Metazoa; phylum Chordata; order Ceratodontiformes; family Protopteridae; genus Protopterus; species Protopterus annectens. The sequence continues at coordinate 1,615,868,409 of NC_056743.1, read as the reverse complement.
ATGTTTTTGTTTTTTGAAAACTGTAAAAATATTGTTCTTAAAATGTTTTGTCAGGGTCTGTATTCGGCTACCGAAAAGAAATATCCACGAATGGCTAAATAGTGAAATGAAAACATTGAAATACAACATTAACAAATGCAGATAACTTCAGAAAAATCATTCATCGAATAGCCACAGCTGGCCAACATCGTGACTGCAACCAACCAAGGTGGGGGCTTAGCCCCCCCACACCCCCTAACTACATATACCAACTCCGAGATTGCACCACAGTGGAGAAAAGGGAAAATTTAAAAGGTTTCCTTCACTTACCTTAAGCATCTCTTTACTTCCTGGTTGTTGGCCGTCTATGGCCATTCAATGAATTAAATTATCCACGTTTGGTAATGTTACGTTCTGATGTTTTACATTCAGTATTTAGCCATTCACAGATATTTTTTTCTGTAGCCAGATATGGACCAGTTGTGTAATAATTTGGAGCTTTTCTCCCCAGGCCTCCACTGAAAATGGGCTTTTACCCAGTTGGACTTTCCCAGTAATCAAATGTCAATAAATAAATACATATGTCACCCATTACATGTCATTGCATTTTTAATGATTTGAAGCTGTCCGTGTTTAAGGGCTCACATGCCTAAGCTGTACCCAAGTGGTTGTTTGCAGTGTTAAACATAGAATAAAGCTTTCCACATCTAAACTACTGTTCGCCCTCAGGCTGTTACTGGCTGAATGTTGATTACTAAAGGCAGGAACATCTGAATATAGTGTGCTTTTGCAGTGCACCCCCCCCCATACACACACGCTTAAAAGAATCTTAAACATCTAACTGATTTTGAACACAATCATCATGTACATGTCACTAAAAAGATTGATAGTCTGTTTCCAATACAATAATACTATAATAAAAAGCATAAGTTGGGTAAGGAGCCAAACAAGATGTCGTATTTCTCCAGTAATGAAAATACTAAGGCATAATGGCAGTTTGGTAGCAGAAGGATTCTTCCAGTCAGTGTCAACAGTCAAGGAAGTGAAACAGAAAGACAGAGGAAAAGGACAAAGGAAACCCAAAGGACAATACAGATTAAGGCACAAATCAAACATAACTATCAATAGCATGTCACAGATGAAAAATAGCTCAGCAAATCATAGCAGACAGATTTTCAGATGTTTCCTTAACATCTGCTAAATATAAACTTTTATCTAAAGAATTAACTTTTATTCCATTGTCCAGATTCCATATCGCAAATGTTATTACAGACTTACACCTTTTGGTTTATCATTTAAATCTAAAATTATTTATTGCCTCTGATAATAAAACTGGGCTCAGTTTTTAGAAAATCAAATCTTATCATTCAATTTGGTAATTGTTTTCATTCTAGCATTTCAAAATGCATGTGAACATGAGCTCTGTGATGTGTTCTGATGTTCATCAATATATATTATAATTTATCTTATACTGTAAGCGATGATTTAAGAGATTTACATGTTAATTACTTACTGGAAATTAAGTCAGCAGATAAAGAACATCCTAATGGAATGTCAGTGCCTGACAGAGAAATCCCCAAAGTTCTGAAACATTAAGCATGTTCTTGCATGTAAACCAGTAAAGTGTGAAACATGCCAATACACACTAAAAACACCCCCTATACCACCCACACCCCACAACTTCTATGCATTAAGGGAAGAGTACCACAGTTTCTGATTTAGTAGATATTTCCTAATGATTGCACTTAATTCCTCAGAGTTTACAGACTTGCACTGTCAGGTATCAAAAATACAATGGAAACCCCAAATAAATAGGGTTATGATTTTACCAAAATTATTAAGTCATTCTTATCTTACATTTTTAACAGGGCAAAAATAATTTTCATTTCGTTAATAATAACGCACTCAAAAGACTACTGACTGATAGCAGACATGCATTTATGACTTTTAAATGTCACAGAATATGTCTGATCAGCTGCTTGAGCATTTTGATGTTCCTGTCCTAGTACTCCCTGTTTTATATGGCCTCCCATATTTTTGGCATTTTGTTAGCTAGTGACTACTCAGAAATGATCTATTTAACCCCGGGATTCATGAACCTTGCGCCAGGCGCCCGCATAGCATCGGCGTTATAACGCCGAATATGGCTGCTGAGCGATTCAGGTATGAATGAATTCCACGTGCACTACCGGCGTGCGCCGGACCGTCTCCGCCCCCGGCGTAGGTATGCAAAACACACTGTGTGCGGTATTGCACCATGCAAATGAGGGCAAATAGCGATCCACGAAGTGGCGCAGGTGTAGCGTAAGGGCACGGCAATGTAAACCAAAAAAAACGGTTTACATTTACCCAAACATGACCGAGGAGTAACGGAAGGCTGTCAAAGTCAGGTATCATATAGGTGCAATATGCCAATGTGGAAAGGCACCGAGAATGTCCAAAGAAAATATGCACAAAATGTAAAAAATGACATAAATGGCACGTACGAAGAAAGAACAGCAGACCCCCGGGATATGTGCACAGAAGATGCAAAGCAATGAAATAATATGACAATGTCCTAAAAGAGCAGTATAACACACATCAGCTGCACAGCCACCACACACCATAGTATGTATGTAAAGCTTCAACCCCAGCGCAATGGTTGTCAAGGAGTGGTGGCGGTGTCCGGCGCCGTAACCATGTATTAGTAGTCAATTCCATGCAAATGAGCCAGATAATAGTGAATCGCAAAAACGGCGCCGGTGTAAGGATGGAGCAAACGGCGTAGCGGTACTACACCGAGGAGTGGCCTACACGAGATACATGTCAACCACAGAGGGGTGTGCCACTGTAGGAGGAAGGATATTGGAGGCCAGCAAATCTGGGCTGTACAATGCACATCACAGCATCAGGACTGGCGTGTTAGGAAATAGATGCGCTGAGAGTACATAATGCGCGTACAGATGCATGTGCACGAGGATGACTACGTACCCTAAACCAGTCATGTGACGGCCTCCCCGTCAACAACCACGGATATAGGAAGGTAATGCGGAGAATACGAGGAAATGCGGAAGCAGTGTAAATGGAGCCGTAATGAGCAATCAACACCAATCAATGCAGGAAGGGCAAACGCCGGCAGCTGATAACTATGCATGCAGACTCCTGCATAACGGGAAAGAGGAGGCATATGAATGCAAAGATAGTAGGGGATGTAGTAGAAATGCAAAGAGCAAAGAACCGAAATAGCACAGCCAAGTACAGAGGTAGCATAACTGCGGCTGCAGATAAATTGCATCATATGCCATGTGCCTGCAGGATGGAGTAATGTAAGATGCAAGGCCAAGGCAATGCAGGCAACTGTAATGCAACACTACAGGCAGTACCGTTGCAGGTGCAACCGTAAAACCACGGAAATAATCCATGGATACGGCTGCACAGACACACCCAATGACATCACCGGGTATACAGCACAACAGTATTAAATGTGAATGCACACAACACACACCGCGATTTCCCAAACGCCGCACCGCAGGGTGTAAACAGACGGGGAACTTTTAATATGTATATGCTGGGTGCCGCCGTGGCCGTGATGCATAGGTATGTGGCAGAGACAGACGGAGTTGCGGAGGGTGGTGCCGACAACTACCGTAGGCCTCACAGGAGAAGGAGAGTGTTCAGACCAAGGGTGACCTACCAGGGGCTGCGAGACCTGGAGATAGTAGAGCGCTACAAGGTGGACAGGGACACGTTACAGCAAATAGTGGAGCTGTGCCGGCCGCCTGAGAACAAGAGACAACAGAGGGAGCCCATCCCAGTGGACACAAAGGTATGTGTGAGCTTGCGAATACTGGCTACAGGTACCTTTCAAAGGCCAACCGGGGACATAATGGGCATCTCACAGGCATCAGCATCCAGGGTACTACACCAGTTCCTGGATGCCATGTTACCACATGCCCATGAGCACATAAATTTCCCCACATCTCAGGAGGAGTTGGCTAGCAATATGCGCCGCTTCCACCGTGTGGCACAATACCGGAGGTCCTGGGTGCGATAGACTGTACGCACATAGAAATTAAGTCACCACCGGGAGCAGGGTAGACGCTACATAAACCGCAAGGGATACCCTCCATCAATTGCCAGGTCGTGTGCAATGTGCAGGGCATTATCATGGATGTGTGTGCTGGCAGCCCTGGAAGCTACCACGACTCCCATATCTGGCATGCCTCACAGCTGTATCAGGTATTCGCCAGGGGACATCACACAAGGTCACCTTGTGGGGATGCTGGCTACGCACTGGAGCCGTGGTTGATGACACCCATCAGAAATGCACACACACACATGCAAGAACGCCATAATGAGGCACACGCACAAACAAGAATAATCATAGAGCGTGTGTTTGGGATGTTGAAATCACGGTTCCGGTGCTTGGATACATCCAGTGGAGCCTTGCAGTACTCTCCAGGCACAAGTGCCCACATATTCATAGTATGTTGTATGCTACACAATATGATTCTGCGGAAACAGCTGCTGCAGGGACATGATGCCGGAGGGCCACCAAGCCCGCCACAACTGCCAGGGCAAGCACAGGCACAGGGCGTTCAGCGCCATGGACACACTGAGCCAGCCCCAGTAGGTAGACAGAGGCGTACCCAATATGCCTACGCCCTGGCAAAGAGGGAACGCATAGCACATACATTGACAGTGTAGGCCCCATGGACTGACACCTCCTGACCTGCACACACAGTAAGATGGACGCCACACAAACATGTCCGCCCGTAATGTGTACCGTATGTGCGGACGTATGTGTGACTCCAACAAAGGCACCACCCAAACACTGCACACCCAATAGCCGGCAGAGCATGGAACGCCAACACCTCACCGCACGCCGGTTCTACAGCACACGGCATAGCCGTATGCTGCCACTATCGCCGCAAGCCGACCACATATGTACTCATGTGCATACACAGATACGGAAATAGTTATCAGTACACATGTAGAAATATATGTACGCATACACAGATATACAGTACAACAGGGTAATATGGAACCCAGGGATGCAAGTTCACAGATAAGTAAGACGCGAAATCACCACATAGTAAACATAGTGACCGACAACCCGATCATCCTGGAGGGTGGGCAGAGCAGGTAACGCCAGCCATGGAAATGTCAACCTGCAGCAATACATATCCACGTGTCGGGATGGTCACCAGTCCACGGTACATTAACGGGATATGTGCGTGTCATATCCATAGGATATGAGTGCAGAGATACACGCCGCCGCCGGCGATGCGGCCAACGTAGGTATTGTGTTCAACCGTCGGTGCGAATGTGGCAAGCATACCAGTGGAGTGTATGACATTATGAGGAACGTACCTCCTTTGGGGTGTAAAACAGTTCATGTTCCTCGCAGTACCTCAAAGTTCCACATTGAAAATGTCTGTCAAACATCCATTGTTAGGAATGTATATAAACGACATCCTGGTAAACAGAATTTAATCATAGTAAGTCATTAAAGGTTCTTCACTGTAAGTAAATCAGCATGTCATAATCAACCTATGACCTACTCAGCTGAAGTTGTCACTATGCCATTACAATGTGTTCCACATTATGCCCATTTGTTTCACATTACTAATGTGTGTGTTCCTCACATTGGAAATAGAAGGTTGACAGCCATGGCGGCAATATGTGTATGTGTGAGGTGAGGTTGTCGTGTGTACCGCTGTGTTTGTGTAATGTGTGTGCCACTGTAAAATGTGTATGTAGATGACATGTCACAGGCGGAGTGTAACAACATGCGTAGGCATACAGTACACGAACCATAGGCGTATGTACAGCATTACCCACAAAGTAGTACTGACATCTCCTCAGTGGCTATGCACGTGGCGACGTAAAACGATGCAAAGCGGAAATGTCCCAGAATGTACCACAGGGCCATAGCCAACAGGAGGTGCAAAGGACGCATGTACAAACCACGACCGTCGGCAACATTACACAGCATCAGGCATGTACGGCGAAAATACGAATGTGCTATCCCGGCACCGATCGTGAACACTTACGGTCCCGTAAATACCGCTGTGTGTAACACGACCGTGAAGTAAGCAAGCGGCACACGAATAGGAGGCCACTGGTAGCATACAGGCCGTCCCAAGTATAGCACCACATTCACCGTAACTATCAGCGACAAAATGCCAATGGATAGTAGGCACGGACGAACATCCGCAGATATATAACCCATGTGAAGGAGGAATACGTGCAGGAAGCACACATGCAGGCAATACCGACAGCACACGACATCAACAAAACAAACATTCCCGGAACAACAGACAGGTAACCTGCAGCCCCCCAAGCAGGGATGGAGCACACACACATGCATATCCCGTATGTATAAATGCAAGACTCACACCCGCACCGTTACCCACATCCGCAGATATACCCCATCGCACATATCAAAGGGATAACAGCTAAAACCGTAGCAAAAACATACAGGCAGTCAATGACAGCGGCATACCCACAACAAGCTCGTGGGAAACACTAGCAGCGGCTGATGCATCCGTGCATCCGTTGTGTACAGGAATATAACAGCTATGTTACACATCTGAATGCACAACGCCATCGACAGACGCCGCCAGGACACGGACACCCACATGTCGAACAGAATACCATACCCAACACACACAATCCACGGCTAACACCACAGCGAAATGTACCCGACACCACACATAGCGGATGCAGTCACACAAACTTGATACAATACATACCATCCTCACGAAGGTATTGCAAATAACCAACGGCCACACGAGGAAAGAACCATGCCCTAGTGCCGACGCGTAACGAACGAAAGGAGGGGGATCACCGGTGATATGCGCATAAGTACACACCGAGTAACAGCTATTGGCCTGATTAACCCACATGCCGCAGGTGACGAATATAAGGAAGACTCCCTGGATGTTCAAACCGTATGTTCATACCGAACAAAGCTGGAATACGAAAGGAATTACAAGCAAATACAGACGAACGCAGAACCAAAGGCCGGAAAGGTATGTCGAACCCACGACATGTACTGTTGTGTAACGCACGATACGTATGACGAATCTGTACAGTATGTGAATGGTGTGTGTAGGTAAAGATACCTGTCCATCAGGCAGAGAGAGGTGAAGGTTGGTTATGTAATGCTAAGCCGCGCAGCATACCAACGACTGTGGACAACGTGTGCACAGCAGTGGGACAACATGTACACACCCGGGATAACCCCAGGTTAGGCTTGCCACCTTTTCAAATGGCCAAAGTGGGACAACTTCGGGACACACATCAGATCTTACAGGTGGACACATACCCATGGTCAGTACAAAGGGTAGAACTGTACTCCTTTGCCTAAATAAAAGCGTAGTCTTGTAGCAGTTAAGTTGCTTATTGTGTGTCTTGTAACATCTAGGAATTTACATACATAAATAACTATGTTATGCAACTCCTACATAAAAATGGGACATAATAATGTCCTACAATCTCAGGACATTTGCCATTTGTAATATGTGTTGTCAGGACACAACTGCCCAAAGAGGGACTGTCCCTTGCAAAGTGGCACAGGTGGTAACCCTACCCCAGGTCTGCCATAGGGGTTGCAAACACAGAACAATGCCACCACCCACGCTGATGCTGGCAGTGGATATCCAACAATGAAGTGCCACAGCAGGGGATAGGACATGTATGTATAGTGTCACAGCACACATGTGCATGGGCATATACCGTCGATGTCATACGGAATGTGCGCACGACGTGCACGTATCCCACGCAGTAGGGGTGACTATGTCAATTATGTCTAATGCAAAGCTGTCATGATGGATATGTTCGGAAATCATAGACAGTATCACAGGCATAGCATGCATGATGGAGGGATGGCCTAATGTTATGTACATACACAAGATATGTATGGCCTGCACATATGGGACAATGTAGTAGCAGAATAGGTACCCGAAATGGAGGGAACAGCAAGTAACCATGTCCAAACATTCCGTAGCAGGTGCAATGTGTGCCACAATGATGTCCAGCAGGGCCGTGTGTAAACACATGTGCAATGTACACAGTAGTGACACCCCCCCCATGGTAGTGTCCACTGAACGGCAGAAGTGGATGTCAACTGTTATGTCTATACAGTACGTCCGCTGTGGTGGTACCATGGGTCTGTGTCACCCTACCAGCAAGGGAGCGATCACATGACTAGTGACACAGTGTGCCCCTGTGGGATGTGCACAGGACCTATGTCCCACAGCACGGTGTGTGTCCAGTCTGTGGATGTCACACAGACGCCCGGGCAGAGCAATGTGGCATGTGTGCATACATGCAGGTCTGCTCCTCCCACCCTGCCCACTGCAAATGCCATGTAGGAGTACTACATGCATCACTACTGTGGAGAACATGGCCCATGGCAGAGTAGATTACACCCCTGTGTTAGTGGCATGCAGGTGTGTACAGATGTGTTACATGACTGTCATTTGCATATGTAAACTGTCTGAGCCGGGTAGAGATCACAGCATGACTATACTGAGACATGTAACGTTGTATCCATTGTGTAAGGTACACCACACATGTGTTATTGTATCACGGCCTGCGTGTACATGTGTGTATGGCACAGGTACAAGGGCACCCGAGGTATCAGCTAGACATACGGTCCAGAAATGCGTGGTCCTGCACATGTGTACCCACGCCATGGTGGAATATGGCAACCACAGCACCATGTGGGGCATGTGTGTGTACATCAATCATGTACAATGTGATATGCCTGTATAGGGACAGTATCCATGTGATACACACCGCATGACTGTCAGTATGCAAAGGTGATGTGTATGCACTATGTGTGATGTAACTGATGCAATGATATCTACATGATATATCTGCCACACTGACACCTGTATGGGTGTCAGCAACATGAGTAGGATGAGCTAGAATGCTGCCAGGTATGTAGAAGTGGTATATGTAGGCATGTACAGTACTGTGTGACAGCAGGTAGTGTACGTATGCAAATACTGAGCGTGAGGGGCCACATGTCTGAGGACTGTGCAATGTCACACATCCCTGACCGGTTGTAGTTAGCATGATATGCCTGCACCACTGTGTGAACTGTACAGAAGGCACATGGCGTAACATCCCCAGACATAGGGTACGATGTGATGCTGGATGTGTACATTGGCAGTAGCATAAAGTGGAATGGTGCTGAAGGGCAAAGAGCGGATCATGTCTGATGTGATACCCTCTGTACCACCCCAACCACCCATGCAATAGTATGACAGTTGGCCAGCATGGGATGTGGTGTGCTGTGGTGCACAGAAGCCCAACAAGGGTGCCAGTAAAGGCATGCAGGTAGTCAATGAGTGTGTGAAGCATGTATGTCAAGATGTGGCCCAGTGCCATACTGAATGGCCCAGTCATAGGTGTAGAGATGCAGCCCCATACGTGCAATGCAGTACCATCCATGTGTAGTGTGATAGATGTGGTAGTGTGGTGGTCAGGGTACACAACATACATGAATGGGCTATCAGTCACTGCAGTGTGCTGCTGCAGAGACATGTAACAGCCAGGTTGGCGGGATACAACAACTATGGCGGTTTGAGGTGACATTGGGACTGTGTTCCCGGACATAACATGTGCATGGCAGTACTATGTATGTGTCCACAGGGTTAATACAATGTCCAGCCAAGGATTGGGACCCTGTAGTGAGTGAGAGTGTGTATTGTTGGTAGGTACCCCATTGGCAGGCACGATGCCAGCAACATCTGTGTTGGCAATGCCTGCATGACTGTGGTATGCCGCATTGAATGTGGATGTAGTCAAACAGCAGAGACATACCACCACACTGCGTGAGGGCCCACACTGCAATGTCTGGCAGTCATGTGTAGGTAGCTAGCTGTGGAGTATGTCATGCACCATGAGGACACACCATGACTGTCAAGTGACACACAACACACAGGTGAACATAACTACCGTGCAACAGCCTGCTCATGAGACCATACAGCACGTGTGCATGGAACAGGAATACCACTGTGGCGTCTGTGAAAAGGCCAGTACCACCATGTCTCAGTGTGGAATAGCATGCTCCCTACCAGTGTGTAAATGTAGCAGAAGTGCACTGTGATCAGTGTTGGCATAGGCACGTAGACTGTCCATCGTACGGGGTGCCATGCCATCAACTACCTCTGTCAGTGGATGTCAGTAATACCGGCTGTAGTGTGTATGTACCATGCATGCTGCTATGGTTGTGTGTTTAGGGTGTGGCTAGCAGGGATGAGAAGCATGGATGTTCAGCAAACAGAGGGGGGAGGTGTGTAGGCCTAGCACACAGGCACATGGAGGTTTGGTGCATGCCAAGGGTAGTGTAGGTATGTTATGTGTCGTGTAATGTGTCACCCAGCTATGTGTACTGCATGGCCAAGCATGTGTGGGTACATGGGAGTCCATACTAGGGAAGGGCGTGTTGCTGGCAATACATAGCAGTAGCAACTGTCCTAGGTGCAATGTACAGTATGCCAACCCGACCGGCATGTAACCTGTGATGTACAGTGTATTCACTGTCGCGTGTCACAATGTGCGCAGCGGTCACGAACATGGGTATCTGAACATGGATTACCTATGATGCAATGTGTCATGGGAATATACAGTATGTGTGTAAATCACGGTGTGGTGTGGGAACCACCCACCTGTGTGTGTTGCAGTCCACGTATGTGCCTGGGAGGTATGATCTGTGTACAATCTGGACTGGCAGGTGTGCCGTGTAGGGCATGGAGGCAGGTCCCAGGCACTGCAGATAAATGACATGTGTGCTGTACTGTGTGTGCAGTGCTAGTGTACAGCACAGTGGAGGGTGTAAGCATTGTCACACACCACTGCATGCTGTGCCTACCTGTGACAGCCCTGGAGACAGACATGTGACACCGCTGCACAGGCAGCATAGCATGTGAAGATGTACATGTGGGCTGCACACCTTAGGCAGATGTCCACAGGTCATGTGTGCCACGGTAGTGTGGTTGAACACGACTATCAGACTGGACAAACACCACATGCCTGCATAACTACAGTATGACCATAGTCAACAGTCCCAGTGACAGAGTAGGCCAATGTACACTATCCCTGCATGCAGACCACTGGCTACTGGACACCTGGCTAGACAAACACCTGGAGGGTTAATTCACCATTGAGCCATCACATGTCCAAGTCCATGTGGGCCGCATAATGTCATCATAGGGTGGTCACAATAGCAGGTGGCAAGGCAGACACGGTGTACCAGGTGATGTGTCATGTGTGCATATGTCGACTAGCACACCCGCTCGCATGTCTGCAACATACTGGTGCACGATGTATACTGTTACATGATGAATGGAACTGCACTGTCACCCACTACAGGGCCATCTGACACAGGTGTGTTGTGACTGGTGTAACCCATGTTTGCACAGGATACACACTGCTGTTGTAGGCAGCCATGCTGGTGGCCACCAGTGATATATGCAGTGGTCATACAGACATACCGTACACAGTGTTCATGCAGGAATGTCCATTGTCGTGGACGATGTGCTGCTATGTGAATGTAGGTGTTTGTTGTGAATGTCACACATCCAGAAGACACCATCTGGTGCAGTCATGGTTGTCAACACCAGTACACACAGCCACAGCAGTCAGAACCCAGTCCTGACAATGTGTGTCGGTCACCCCCGTACTGTGTGACATATGTGCACATGGCAGAACACCTCCCACTGTCATCTAAGCTGGCTACATGATGGCCGGAATGTGCTGTAGACATGTATAATGCTGGTAGCCCAATGAAGTACCTGGAATCAGACACAGTACGCTATGACAGCCATGCACAACAATGACCGCCCAACAGACACAAACAATGCAGACAGACATACTCCACAGGTAGTACCATGTGATGTAGGTAGGGGGGCATTGCTCGTGTACATGTCACAGTAGCTGTACACACACATGTCTTGCATAGCCGTCATGTAGGGGTAGCTGTGGTACGTGACCACTGGACATGCCCATACAAATGACCATGTCCCACAGGAGATGTGTTAGGTGTGTACCACATGAGACGTGCAGACAACAAGCTGCGATGTGTATGGCTGCCGGTGTACCTGTGTGACATTGTCTGTGATGGGTGCAAAGGCACATAGTATCGTATTGCATGCACACAAGCCCCACATAGGTGCATAGCCTGAACATACAGTACAAGGAGTGTGTGGGATGATAGCAACCCACAGGTGTAGATGGGTACGGACGGCAGCCCACAACCACATGTGTGTGTACGGTGTTCACGCCCACGACACATGAGCATCTGAGAGGCTAGCGTCACAGCTGTACAGGGTCGCATGCATATATGTTCAGCAACATCCCTGTATGTCCCACCACTGGCCCGTGGACCGATGGACACCAACCAAATGTGCAGATATGAGATGTGCACAGCACATCACAGATGCCTACCGTAGAACAGGCCTACCGTGTAGACATGTGCACAGTAGGTCTGCGCCACCTGCAGTCAAACACGTTAGGTGCCAAACCACAGCAATAGTCCAGGCAATGCCACAGATGGACGTGCATGCCTCTGTGTATGTATGTCTGTGAATGCCTCCAGCATAGCAATATAGCTGTGTCACCGTTGTGAACAACAGTATGAATGGGTTGTATGTGTGAGGGGTGCGTCATATGTGTATGGTCAGATCGACGATACCATCAGTGGGCCTGCTATGTGAACATCCCTGTCCCCATACATGGATACCTCTGCTGAGCCCAACACCACATTCACAGAGGGAGGGATGGCGGTGTGTAGTGCAGCAGCAGACATGTGGGTGGCAGCGGCCACTGGATGTACACATATGTGTTACCCACATCAGTGCAGGCAGCCATCCATGTGCATGGGATAGCGGTGTGTGTCCACATACAGCACTGTGTCGATCAATATCCCAGCACATAGCACCTGCCAGGGCCACAGTATATGCATGGATGTGTGATACCTGCATGCACCAGACACACCCTCAACAAGCAGCGTACAGCATACCTCGCCTGAGGACAGTGCCCACACCATGGTGATAAACATGTTGAATGTCCATATTCACACAGCTATGACATATGCAATGGACAGCCAGCCTGCCAATACCGTCAACCCCCAGGTGGATCACACCCAGCGCCATGTATGTGGCATACCCTGCCATATCATGCAGACCTGACCAGCAAGGCTGCATGAGCTATCACAGTCCTACATGGTGCAATGGACAAAAGGCACTCTCACTATCAACCATACACAGCAGTAATGTGGCGGTGATGCACCCTGTGGTGTTACAGCTGCTGTGTGATGCTCTGGACAATGTGTGTGTGTACATGCTATGCATGGCCTGTCCTGCTAATGTGTCATGGTTACACATTGCCCTATGTCTATCACATGTGCAACACAGGTGAGCTGTGGCAAGTTGTCCAACACCCGTACAGTGCTGTGTGGATGTACATGGCACAACACATGCATGTGCAGGTTTCCATGTGTACAGTGCCACTGCTGACGTTCACAATGGCTACAGACGTGATGTGTACTGACATATACACAGCGTCCAGGTGAGCAGTAGCACCGACGTCTCATGGGGACCTATGCCAAGTGATATGGACACAGGTGCAGCCAGCTACACATGTCCACAGCAGGCGAACATCTACATGGTGCGTGTACAGTGTGGTGGGGTGGCACACAGATATGATGTGACACCCACTGCTCAATGGTGTGAAGCCAACTCATCGGCTGTGTCACTGCCACGATGCCTTTCACAGATTACTGTGCAGATGTCGTACATGTCATAGCAATGTATTTCCAACAGTACGCCAGCACAGCAGTGTAAATGTGACCTGCCACCATCATCATGTCTTACAGATAATGCCACGTTCCCGGCTTCCCGCTTTCAGCCGACAGGAGGAGGAGGTGATCATCTCATACCTCCATACCAATCATGACACGTTATTCAGTCATGTGCCACAGCAGGCACAGGCATGACAGGAGATGTGGGAGGAGATGTGCAGGAGGGTGAACAGCCTGGGCGGACACAACCGCACTTATCAGCAGATCCGCAGGCACTGCACAGACCTGATCCGGCATGCGAGACAGCGTGCCGCTGCAATCGCCAGACAACAACGTGGGACAGGTGGTGGGCCACCGACCCAGCCCCCACTCACAGCCACGGAGGAGCTCCTGGCCAGTCTGGGGACACCCACGGAACATCATGCAGAAACACATGCGTCCATCGTGGAGGTGGGTGTCTCCCGAACTATGAGCTTGGAGCTGCCTGGTAAGTCAGTGTTGCATGTTTGTATGATAAGCGACGTGGGGGTGGGTGTCTTAGTACAACACATAATATAGCAATACATGCCAGGTATATGGACACACATGATGCATACTACAGTATGCTATGTTGTGTTAGCAGACGTGCATAGCACATGCTAACTCACAGATGCATGATGTGACATGCACAGTGCTGACAGTGGCGATAGTAATGGATAATGTGTATACCTTTGTGTCATCCCTTTACAGGTACGTCTGGTGTGTCGCAAGGACAAGGGTCTGTTGCAGGTAAGTCTGTTGCTAGTCAAAGGCATGTTCTGCTGTATAGATATTCCCCATGTGTCTAGGCATGACATGCTCACCTGTGTGTGCCCCAGTCACGGTATACAGCTCGCACCACCCGACACACACACCACCCATGTACAGTAGATACACCCGTTAGCGTAGAGTCGTATGACACCTCACAACCTATTGGTGTGTTACGTGCATTCAGCTATGCATACAATGGTGTAGGTGTTACACAATGGCTGCATGTGTAGTATGCAGTGGTATGCCAGTGCAGTATGCACACAGTACCACATAGTGAGCTGTGGTCTGGCCAGAGCACAGGTGTTACCAATGTGACCCATGCCCCTGCATCGGGTGCACACGTTGTGACATGGCACATGCCATGTCCCATGCACGTGGATGTCTGGCTGCAGCATTGTCACACCATGACATGACCTATGCACAACATAGCAGACTTCCACACTGTCAGCATATCCGTAGAGAATGTGACACCTCACACTAGTATGGTTGTATGTCACATGGGCCACCACAGGGCCATGTGCACGATGTCTACCACACACAATTGTCAATGACTCAGACAGACAAGGCCATGGTTTATACCTACAGGCATGTTGCCACACAGCACATCCACAGTGGGTACTCACCGCTGCACCCTGTACACACATAGTGGGTTCATCACTGTAGTGGACCCCCTGGACATCCGATGTAGTACACCAGTGACATGGAATGCCTCTCCACAGCTACTACAGCTGCCTCCAATGTCCACCATATACGTGCTGCCGAGCAGCTGAACTGACTCACAGACATGGCAATGTAATGCGTCCAGGTCACGCATCGCACAGACACATAGCTGTGTCCTGCTACTGTGCAGTGGCACAGAGCCCGCACTACACACCGTACAGATATGCACACAGCTCACAGCAAACGTACCTGCACAGACATCACTGTTACCCATACATTGTATCTGTAGACTGTACACATAACACTGCACCGTGACAGCCATTGTGATGTGGTGCATGTGGTGGGTCACCATCGTCACATGTCCACATGATACCACACATGTTTGCGGTGTACATTACATAGTGTCGGCAGCCATGTGTACTCTCAACTCGGCCGCGGCCACACGGTGTATCATGCTGATGCATGCAAACTACCATGAATGTGTGTACTGCATGCCTACTAAATGACACCCGCCTGTTGTACTGTCCCCACCAGGGCAGTGTACATACTGCCACTATGAATGTCTGGTCTGCATTCACTGGTCTGTGTTGTGTGAATGCTGCATGCCACCTGCATTATCACATGCATGCTGTGTGTGTGTGTGTGTGTGTGTGTGTGTGTGTGTGTGTGTGTGTGTGTGTGTGTGTGTGTGTGTGTGTGTGTGTGTGTGTGTGTGTGTGTGTGTGTGTCTGTATTGTAACCGATGGTATGTCTTTGTATTGACAGGTGCTGTAGGTGAGTTCCCCTCCTGCGGTCAATCTGATGCTAGTGTCCCCACAGATACTAGTGGTGATGACCATGTGCATGAGGCACAGGCAGGGTCGTCACAGGCAGACACTGTGCCAGTGGAGAACATCACACATACGTCCCTTTCAACCCCGCACACGGTTCAGATGCCAACACATACCCCGACACCGTTGCCCATAGATGACGGTCAGTCAGCGTCTCTTGTCCCCGAGCAGGAATGTGTGGTGGCTGCAGAAGGTGTGAGTACACACGATGTTGCCAGTGTAAGGACTGGTGCAGTGCCACGCAGGCATGTGGCAGGTGCTGCTCGTAGGGGGAGCACCGCTAGACATACACCTGCCGTACAGGGTGCAGCAGCTGGTATAACCAGACGCATGTTCCAGACTGTAATGGCGGTGCAGGCACGTTTCGAACGGCAGAACCAGGAAGGGCAGAGGCTGCAGAGGTCCGCAATCCGTACCTTGAATGACAGCATCCAGGCATTGGCGAATGCACAACATCATCTTGCCGATGTTCTGGATAGGAGATTGGGTGACATGGCTGGTACCCTCGACCGAGGCATGGCCATCCTTGAGCATGCGCAGTCCGTGCAGGAACACCAGGTAGGGGTGAGGCATAGGGCACGTGGGCGTGGGCCAGCAACACCACCTGGTGCAGGTCAGCGTGTGCGTGCCACCCCCCATGCCCACCCAGACAGTGCTGGTAGCAGCAGCAGTGCACCTGCTACTACACCATCCACACCAGGACAGAGCAGGCCACGTGGATGTGGCCCTGGACGGCCCCGTCATGGGCACGTTTCCAGCGGACATGTGACATCGGAGAGTGGACAGTCCGTACCTCCACCCGGTCGTGCCCGTGCGACCCCAGGCAGGCGCGGGTCACGTCTCCGCCGGCAGACACAGTGAGCCGTAACACCTGCACTGTACAGTCTGGGACTGCCAAGCATACCCCGTGTAGGCATCACAGATGACTGAACTGTGTACACACAAACCCACACACAGCAGACACAACTGTAGGGCTCCACCACACCCACATGCAATCTACACAGTCATGCCCACTCAATGCACAGGCCCTTACACACACACATGATGTCATCCATTGGTACAGCCCATGCCTGTGGCACACATATCACCCTGTGCATATGATGAAGTCTCTGCCGCATAACTGTGAGCTACACCATCAATGCACGGTTAAGCTAACATATTCTGATGCACAGGGTGGACAAGATAGTGAGAGGTGTATGTCATACCTGTGACCGCATAGTACGTGATGTGTATGTTGTGGTGTGTGTGTATGGCTGGTGACAGGTGTGTATGTGATGTGGGTTGTGCACGGACATCATGCAGCAGACATACCATGCAGGACAGGTGCAGCATTCATTGATATGTGTACACAGTATGTGTGGTGGTTACATGTGTAGCACCATGTCGGTGCAGTTAACCTGTATGATACTGATGGTGCACTTGCACGTTCCTACTGGGAGCACTGTAATCAGTTCCCCACGTGTAGTCGTGGGGTACCCACAGGCATGTCTGGAAACATCAGCATAGCACAGTAACCTGCATCTGGCATGGACCCCTACATAGCTACATAGGCGCACATGAACGTAACAGGATATGTGCCCTACGACATGTGTGCACCTAGCATGACTGTGTGTGGCGTCTAACACCCCCAGGATGGGGATGCCATATCCATCAGTCCCCAGTCCCTGGTCTAGCAGTGACACACAGATGTTGCCTGGCGCATAACTATCGTCACACATCCACACGTCATTAGCAGTCCTGGACGAAGGCAGTCAGGGCCTTTCCTTCACATGGCCTGGCACTCCTCCCCGTGTTGTAGGGGGTGTCTGGCCGTTAACCCTGTTCCCCAGCACGTCACACTCATCTTTGTGTTGAGGTGTTTGACAGTCGCTTCTGTGCCCGTGTTTGCATGGAGCCTGGGAGGTGGAATGTGCACATGTCACCCAGGTCAGACACGGCCGTGTATGCCAGGCACAGATCACCACGGAGCAGATGTGCTGTGAAGATTTACAGCCGGTGTCCCCTTGTCCGTGCAGCTTGTGACACATGTCCTAGCACCGTCATCCCGCCTTGTGGAACGCTTTGCGGTCCTTCTGAGTGCTGCAGGCGTCTGGATAGCTACAGGCCACATGTGCCATTGCACGGTCATTGCTCTGGTGTGTGATGTGTACAGGGTACAATGAACACCCCTGATGTGGTTGCGATTCCATCCGGACCAGGAGGCCACAATGGAATGTCTTCACACCCACATTGCCATTGTGTGTGTTGACAGAGGTTGCCGACAGGTGTGGTAGCCATTTCCCTGAACATGTCCACCATCTTTAATGGCGTACCACCTACATGTGACATTGGGACGAACATGTCCTTCACACTGGGTAGTGCTGCACCTTATCTGGCATTTAGTAGCAGGCCATGGCTCTGGCACCAGTCATCCATGTCTATGACGCCCTAGGTGGATGTCCGTGTAACGTGGGGTGTTGGGTATGTTGGCCGGTGTGTAGTCATCTGCACACCTTGTCTGCTACAATCCCCCTATGATTGCATGCACATTGGAAGGTCGGATGCCATATGGCAGGGGCCCAGGAGTGAGCCCTGTGGGCCTCCACTGGGTCCAGATAAGAGTGTGACAAGGCACCTTGAGCACCAACCCTGTGTGGTGTGGCCTCCAACCTGTCTGAGAAGCATCGGGTGACATATGTCCCCACATGTATGCTGGCGAGCCTTTCCATGGGTCCCATGTGTAGTGTGCTCTGAACGCTCACACCAGGTCATGGTACTGTGTGAAAACCCACGTATCCCCATCAATGGCCTTGGTGACCACTCCAGACAGGACGTGCAGGTTCGGGAGGCAGGATCCGCCCTTGACTATGTAGTTGTGGGTATGTTCCGGTATTGGCTGTACACCGCTATCTGTAACCATGGCCACCTGTATGGACCTCCACACAGCTTTGCAGACAAGGCTTGTCAAGCGTATAGGGTGTGGCTGCCGACAGTCCATAAGAGCACTACCCTGGCATAGTGGGACCACAGATGCCATATGGCATCCATTGGGGACATAGCCCATAGTAAGGCTAACATGACACAGTGGCCACTTGTGTGGGCCGAGGGCCTCAATGAGGATGGGTAGCACACAGCCAGGGACACTATCGGTGCCCATTGCTGACGTGTCAACCGCCATAGAGATATGGGATCACTCCAGGCCATATGAGATGTCTGGGAGGATACACTCTGGTGGGATGGATATGTTCCCTCTTGGGGGGGGGATGTATGCATGGAACATGTCCGCTGGTTTGCAGACAATGTCTGTGGGTGCAGTGACTGTTGTACCATTCTGGACCATTTCCAGCCAAGTTTGTGTGCCCCCAACCATGTCCTTACCACAGTTAGGGAAGGCCCTATGGTCGTCTCATGTACCCTCTGCAGTACCACTCCCACAAGCGGCCGTGGATGATGGTATGTGGGGCCGTATGGTGACGCCGGTATGACTGGGTGATGGCTTCCGTGGTACTGTCATTGCTCTGCCATGTATTAGCTCCAACTGTTGATGTACAGGTAGTCAGTGGCTGCGGTCCACCACACCATGTGCCTACCTGTGGTGGACAAGGTCCTGATGTCATCATGTTTGCCTGTTGCAGACATGCATGTGGGTGCTCAGAGAAGGCATTTGTTAGGCGTTTGCTGGTCTGGCCTGTGTTCAACACTGGCATGGAGGACTTGTAGGGTACCACACCGGTCGTATGATGTGTGTGGTTGTCTGTGGAGAGGTCATCACTGAAGTCCCCCATGCTGGTGTTGGTTACAGGATGTGGTTGACCAGTGGATCCACTATACGGTCTTGCATCACCATTGAGGGCTGTACATCCTGTGTGGGGCATATCCTCACCTTGTGTGATGGGCAGAACTGTCAGACATCCCCCCCTAGTATGTATGGTGCATGGCTGTTTAACAGTGGCCAGGTGTGTGAACACCTGGGACCGCTGGCGTAGTGTGTTGTGCCATGGGTAATGTTCCCAGGCTATGTATGGGTGGTTCATGTCACCCAATACGGTGCTGTTGTGAGAGCATGCCCACTCACCAGTGTCCTCAGGACATCTGTGAAGGTATCCTGTGTTTGGGAGGGTTGTCTGTAGCATGCAACAAACTGTAGGCCAGTCCTACACATGGTTAATTGCACCTAGATATTCTCCGCAGCAACGCCACGCCTGTGGCATGGCGGGTTGCTGTTGTGTGGCTGGACACACAGGACGGTCCACATTCCGCCACCCATGCCGTCGCACCATGTGTATGCATGTCTGCTCTGTGCCGACTCTAAGTGTCTGAGCATGCCCAGTAGGCAGCTGTGTAGATAGACACACAGCACAATGCACACCCCGCCCGTCTGCAGTTATACCCCGGGTGCATGCCTGTATCCCGTATGCAACGGCCACGTCTGTGGCATGGCCAGGTTTCTGTTGTGTGGCTGGACACACACAACGGTCCACATTCCGCCGCCCATGCCGTCGCACCATGTGTATGCATGTCTGCTCTGTGCCGAGTCTAAGTGTCTGAGCATGCCCAGTAGGCAGTGATGTACTGATCAGTACTTACATGGTAGTCCCGACTGCAGCGCTAACGTGTTACTGTACGGCGACCTTGGGATGGTAACAGACTTCGTGACTGCGCACTCTGTCCTAACTCCCGATCGGGCGCATTGCCTCTGCAAATGATACCACTCACGTAGGGGTATGCCTCCTGACAGCGCTCTGCTCAGTAGACTCGGTAGCGCGTTCTGTAAATGCTTCATACTGTAGTGTGTTCATGTAGATAGGCGTAGGTTCATCCCCCGTCCCTTCCGTGTGTGTGTGTGTGTGTGTGTGTGTGTGTGTGTGTGTGTGTGTGTCTGTGTGTGTTCCCAGCTGCCTCTGCGAGTGATCATGCTTTTAGACGCTCCGCAACACATGCCTTGGCTATTGCCAACAATTGTCTTGCGGGTGACGTCAGCAGCCTACAAGTATGCGTGTGACAGCGCTCTGTTCAGTAAAGTCGGTAGCGCGTTCTGTAAATGCTTCGTACTGTAGTGTGTTCATGTAGATAGGCGTAGGTTCGTCCCCGTCCCTTCCGTGTGTGTGTCTCTGTGTGTGTGTGTTTCCAGCTGCCTCTGTGAGTGATCATGCTTTTAGACGCTCCGCAACACATGCCTTGGCTATTGCCAACAATTGTCTTGCGGGTGACGTCAGCAGCCTACAAGTATGCGTGTGACAGCGCTCTGTTCAGTAAAGTCGGTAGCGTTCTGTAAATGCTTCGTACTGTAGTGTGTTCATGTAGATAGGCGTAGGTTCGTCCCCCGTCCCTTCCGTGTGTGTGTGTGTCTGTGTGTGTGTGTGTTTCCAGCTGCCTCTGCGAGTGATCATGCTTTTAGACGCTCCGCAACACATGCCTTGGCTATTGCCAACAATTGTCTTGCGGGTGACGTCAGCAGCCTACAAGTATGCGTGTGACAGCGCCTGTTCAGTAAAGTCGGTAGCGTTCTGTAAATGCTTCGCACTGTAGTGTGTTCATGTAGATAGGCGAGGTTCGTCCCCGTCCCTTCCGTGTGTGTGTCTCTGTGTGTGTGTGTTTCCAGCTGCCTCTGCGGTGATCATGCTTTTAGACGCCCAACACATGCCTTGGCTATTGCCAACAATTGTCTTGCGGGTGACGTCAGCAGCCTACAAGTATGCGTGTGACAGCGCTCTGTTCAGTAAAGTCGGTAGCGTTCTGTAAATGCTTCGTACTGTAGTGTGTTCATGTAGATAGGCGTAGGTTCGTCCCCCGTCCCTTCCGTGTTTGTGTATGTGTTTCCAGCTGCCTCTGCGACTGATTATGCTTTTAGACGCTCCGCAACACATGCCTTGGCTATTGCCGACTATTGTCTTGCGGGTGACGTCAGCAGCCTACAAGTATGCGTGTGACAGCGCTCTGTTCAGTAAAGTCGATAGCGCTTTCTGTAAATGCTTCGTACTGTAGTGTGTTCATGTAGATAGGCGTAGGTTCGTCCCCCGTCCCTTCCGTGTGTGTGTGTGTGTGTTTCCAGCTGCCTCTGCGACTGATTATGCTTTTAGACGCTCCGCAACACATGCCTTGGCTATTGCCGACTATTGTCTTGCGGGTGACGTCAGCAGCCTACAAGTATGCGTGTGACAGCGCTCTGTTCAGTAAAGTCGGTAGCGCGTTCTGTAAATGCTTCGTACTGTAGTGTGTTCATGTAGATAGGCGTAGGTTCGTCCCCCGTCCCTTCCGTGTGTGTGTGTGTGTTTCCAGCTGCCTCTGCGACTGATTATGCTTTTAGACGCTCCGCAACACATGCCTTGGCTATTGCCGACTATTGTCTTGCGGGTGACGTCAGCAGCCTACAAGTATGCGTGTGACAGCGCTCTGTTCAGTGAAGTCGGTAGCGCGTTCTGTAAATGCTTCGTACTGTAGTGTGTTCATGTAGATAGGCGTAGGTTCGTCCCCTGTCCCTTCCGTGTGTGTGTGTTTCCAGCTGCCTCTGCGACTGATTATGCTTTTAGACGCTCCGCAACACATGCCTTGGCTATTGCCGACTATTGTCTTGCGGGTGACGTCACCAGCCTACAGGTATGCCTCTGACAGCGCTCACGTCAGTTAACTCGGTAGCGCGTTCTGTGAATGCTTCATACTGTACTGAGTTCATGTAAATAGGCGTAGGTTCGTCTCCCGTCCCTTCCGTGTGTGTGTGTGTGTTTCCGTTGCTTTCGCAAATACAACTGAATAAGCAAATCCTTAAAGTGTTCACAATCAACAGTGTGATATTTAAAATCATGTCAAGACTCACATTGTTGATTGTGAACATTCTTAGACATAGCTGTTTTTCTGCACACGTTGTGGAAACAACGAAAACGTTGCATGTTGTAATGAACTGTTTAAATGTTACGAAGACTTGTGTTGTGTCGAACTACGGGGACTATTCTTGCTGCAGGTTGCTGGTTTGTTTGTGTTTCATAGTACAATACCATGTAATACGTGTGTTCATAGTATGCTTTCTGTGATGTTGACATGTGTGTGTTTCGTTAGCAGTACGTCTCTGCTTTCAATGCTGTGGCTACATCTCCATTGCTCGCATAGACAGTGACAAATGGAGGTGTAAGGGTGGACATTTAAAGCCTGGATACGTCCATGTTATGTGTAAGTCTCACGGGGCCAACGGGTGATAGCGCATACATGTCTATGAAGTACCTTTGGATACCATATGCGACCTGTCGTGGACGAAATGTTCAAGTGGACTGTTCCATCTACCTATGTGTGGCATGGTTTGTGGCCATAGGGTGCCAGCAAGTCTTCCCTGTTCATTGGGTGTTTGCCATGGTCTATTGACATCACTCATATTAATTCACTTGGATGTCACTAGGATGTCTTTCATTGTTGGCAACGCCATAGTTTGACCTTCGTATGTCATTCCCAGCAGACGTGGAGATTGTGCCATTGGTATGTTTACACAGGTGACCCATCTGTTCCACTGTATGGAAGCGTGTGATCCCCATAGATGTGCTGGCAGATTGAGTGCTGTGTACGCCGGTATCTGCCCAGCGGTCTGGCTTTGAATGGGGAGTGTCTACTGTAGACCCTATCTGTATTCCCTGGGTTATGCCTTGCAACAGCTGTGGGATTCCCCCAGGTTTGCAGCTATGGGTGCCATCTTGGCCGTACGTTTGTCCATCCATGGGAACTGCCTACTGGACACTAGTATCGGCCTGTCAACATTCCACAGCTGCATTCTCCATTTCCGGTGGATGATCGGTATTAGTATTGCGGAGTAACGCATATGCCATGGCCACGTCCCGCACACGGGGCGGGACAAGGAATCATCTGCCAATCCACACCGACACCCATATTTGCATACCCACGATCCCATGTCTGCAACCCTCGACAGTACCCCTTGCACACCCTTCATGTGTGGAAATGGGATGTGAACGTACGTGTATGGACGCAGCAGCCTGGGGAGTCCTATTCATATGTCCTGCATTTCATGGACGGCTGTCATCACCCTTGAAGACGCTTGTGGTGCATATATCTACCTGTGCCGTAGTCACGGCTGTCACCTCTTCTGGTTCACACTATGTTGCCCACACTTACTTAAGGAGTAATATTTGGGTCCTACAATGGACACCGATGTGCATTTGTAAAGTTTAGAACATGTTGGACTGTGTCCATTCGGCCAGTGGGTTTGACTGCCGCCGTATGTTCCCCAGTCCCGGATGTCTGTCCGCCTACCCATATTATGTAGTGCTACGGAACCCGTGTCCTTCCACAATTTACCCATATGGTGTTACTTTAGTACTGCAGGTTGGCAACTGCTTTAGATAATCCTCAGAGGTACCATTGTGAACTATCCGCCACTGTATTGTCATTATAACACAGCCGGTACATGTAGAACGTATTTATTCATGACAGTATGTTATTTATGTGTGGGAACGCCATATTTTAACCATAGTATGCCCTTCCTAGTTGACGTTGTTGGTGTGCCATTAATATGTGTTCCACAGGTCGCACATATGTTCCGCAGAGTGGAAGCGGGTGATCCCCACATACTTCATAACACCTTGGCTGCTGTGTACGCTGGGATTCGCACGGCAGGATGGATGTCTACGGGGTGTATCTACTGTTGTTTCCATCTGTATGTCCTGTGTTATGCCTTACTACGGCTGTGTGATTCCACCAGGTTTGCTATTATGGGTGCCATCTTGTCCGTACGTTTGTCCATCCTTGGGAAATGCCTACTGGACACTGATGTAGGGCTGAACATATTTCACACCTGCCTTTAGCATTACCCAATGGATGCTTTGAATCCTTAGTGGGGACTAAGGCACGTCCTGTACCCGCAGCCCTCCCACGGGGCGGGACAACAGATTATCTGCCAAACAACGCCGAGCCCCATTTTGCATACCCAGGATACCATGGCTGCAACCCCCCACGGTACGCATGACACATCCTTCATGTGTGCGGAACTGGGATATGGACGCACATGTATGGACACGGCAGTCTGGGGACCTCTGTTCATATGTCCTGCATGTCATGGGCAGGTATCATCAACCTTAAACACGCTGGTGGTGCATATGTCTAGCTGTGCCGTAGTCACGGTTAGTACTCTGATTGGCCGATCTCGATGTATAAAGGTGTAAACGTCTGAATTTTTGAAGTCCTACAATGGACACCGATGTGCATTTGTAAAGTGTAGAACGTGTTGGACTGTCACCATCTGGCCAGTGGTATTGACTGCCGCTGTATGTTCCCCAATCGTGGATGTCTGCTTGACTACCCATCGTTTGTATTACATGGCCTATCTATATCCACGTGCCAGTATGCGGAAATACAGCAAACCTTGCGTCCTGCCCATCATCATAAACGACATTATGGAATATATATCGGCAAAAACAGACACTGTCAAATACGATAGACTCCACAGTGAAAGGATACTGAGCTCTTTCACCTACTAACATGGGGCATCGTCGGAGTACGGTATGCATGACATAGCCGTCCCTTATACACTTCCTGCAGAGTCGGTTTAAAGCGAAATAATGCATAAACCTGCTCATAGTTAGGTGGACAGTGCTCCAGGTCTGGATTAAAACATGACATATACATATCAGTGTTGCATGCCTTACTTCATGGAAACAATAATACGGCAACAATGTGTTAATATATATACAATATTGGTAATTACAATCGGTATCCTGACACATAGTTGATAATTGTTGTGAGTGCACCTTAGAATGTAGTGTGTTGATCAGGATATTGTATATCAATGTGTATAATAGTAGCATTACGATAACAAAGCATGGAATCAATAAGTACTATTTATGCATATATTTCACAATTATGACTGTAAATGTGTGGAGGAGACATCCGTAACCTTCCCTGGTTCCACTGGATCACACACGCACACGCACACT
This sequence comes from Protopterus annectens, assembly GCF_019279795.1. Classification (NCBI taxonomy): domain Eukaryota; kingdom Metazoa; phylum Chordata; order Ceratodontiformes; family Protopteridae; genus Protopterus; species Protopterus annectens. Next base: position 1,615,842,445 of record NC_056743.1, on the reverse strand, counting down.
CGCATGTCCGGATTGTGGGTTACGCGCAGGCGCACATGCATATCCGTAGTCCGTTTATATATGTTTACAGTGTCTGTGTGATTACGTGTTTTCTGTTAGTTGTGACTATTCCGTAACATATGTCTGATCCGTTGACGGACGGTGCAGAAAGCACTTACAGCTTTATATATGTAACAGTCTTTGCAGCATGGACGCATTACGCATAATGCACATCTATATGTTCTATATTCGTAATTCAAACGTGACTGCATTCACGCTTGCCGTTACTGTGACCAGTACACGTTAGCTGTTCGTTGTCATTAATATGCATACCCATGGTACCTATGTACATTTACATACCCCGCACACACGCACGTCACAGGCATCCATTCTCCTGCTGGGAAAGGTGCGGTACTGCATGTTGAACTTTCCTAATTACCCCTCGCTCATGGCCCAGGATGCATATGTCATCACCGCAGGGCTGTTCAGATGACAGGTGCTTATATCCCATACGCATACAGGCCTTCGATTGTCAGGGTGTTGCTGTGGTGCTTTGGGTTTGGTCTTGTCCGCCCACTGTACGGGACTGCCCTGACCCTGTACGAATGTTAGATGAGTCATATGGGCACGTTTTGTCCATGTCCATGGTACCATGTCACGCCCCCCATTTATTCAGAACCGTGCACGATTGGCCGGTGTAGCCGTTGTAGATCTTGTTATACTAATTGCACACGGTCTGGTCGAACGGACCTATTTCCATTACTAACCCTCCGTATGTATGGCCTGTGTCGCAATATTACAAGGGTTTACCATTCCGTGACGACTTTCACTGAGCCACAGACATGTCCGTTGCTTGGTTTGGGCCGGTTCCGCTGTGCTACACACATTTCACATGGCGGAACAGGTTGAACAGCTCAGCCACGAGGACATTGGGTTCTCCGTCGCTGTTTAGTATTGAATGTCTATGTGGAGTTTGTTTCACAAAGCGAGACAATGTCGACATTGTTAACGGACATCTCGCGCAGTACGCCCGTCCGCACCGCGGGTGACGTATGTCTGCCTTTGGCCGCGAACAGGCATTATGCTGTGCCATTATGTCTGGGGATATATGGTTTCTTGACATAGATGATATGCCATACTAGCAATGACCCTAGCAATGACCCGCTGCCTGGGTGTGGGTACTGCTGTATTACCCACGGGAAGAGTGGCCTTAGGTTAAGTGGTGCCCTAGGCAGACGTTGCCACCGATACATCACCCGCTACCCCCCTCCTGGTCTACCTACACCAAATAGAGTCTGGAAAGGTGCCCCGAGTAGAGCAACGCCCTAGACGGCTACCTACTTGGCCTATGCCTAAGGCCGGCTATGTGTGTGGTCCCTTGGGCATCGGACTCGAACGCGCCACGCCTGCCGTGGGTATGTCCAGCATTACCCACATCCAGCCCCAAGGCAGTCAACACAGCATCCATGGGTCCAGATGGTGTCCCAGCTGTGTACTCCAGGAACGCTATGGGGAATTAGACCCACACTTAGGACAGCTGTTTAATCTTAGCCTCACCTCAGGATACGTACCCGAGTAGTAGCACAGGGTGACTGTAGTCACACTCCACATAGATGGTGCCTCCACTGACCCTGGTTATTACCATACCATTAGTTTGACAAGCCTTATCTGCAAACCATGGAGGTGGATCATAATGGAACACATAGATAAAGACATAGGGGACTCGCATACTTTGGATACAACCCAGTTTAGCTTGGTCAGGGTCAGATCATGCCTTTTACACGTGTTTCACTTTGTAGAATCAGTCACCAAGGCCATTGATGAGGGTAAAGCAGTCCGTACAGGCTACCTCAACCCGCAAAGCCCTTCGACACAATACCCTCGGGTATAATTGATATACCCGTCATCTTGAATGTAAATCCATACATCGCCATATGGGTTGCAAACTGGCTAAGTCACAGAACACACATGGCCATAGTTGCTGGCGCCATGTCATACTCACAGCCAGTCACAGGTGGTGTCCCATGGGGCTCAGTCCTGGGTCCACTATTTCTCAGCATCTACGCTTCCAATGTACACGCATACACAGGGGGTTATGGTGACAATGTTTGCAGATGACTGCAAACCGGTGCCAAAGTCAGACACACATCTGACACAGATATCCTTCAGGAGTGCCTCACAGATGTGGATAAGTGGTACCAGAGACATGTCCTACAGCTAAATGCCAGGAAATGCATAGGCATACCCTTCAAGAAGAACAAGGTTACCCCGAGCTACCATATAGGTGGCAATCCACTGAGCACAGAGGGGTTACCAGTGATCTGGGGACACGGGTTGTTGTTAACCGTTCGTTAGACACACATGTTGCTAACATGGTTAGGTAGACCTTCCACATTGCCCACATCATCATGAAGGGATTCACATCTAGATCAGGGGAGGTCATTGTCCCCTTGTACTCATCACTCATTAGACCTATGATTGGGTACAATGCCCCGTTCAGAATGTATCTGACCCAACACCTGCAGCAGCTGGAAAGGCACCAACAGTTCATCGACAAACAGATGCAGGGTCTCAGGTATATGTGTTATACTGACCAACTGAAGGAATTCCAGCTGTATACAGTTGCATACCACTTTCCCAGAGGTGACCCGTGCCTGGCATACAAGGCTATGTCGAACCCAGATCTGATGACTATGCTTCACGTAAAGAAGTTAGATCCCTCAGAACCACAAGGGCAGCTGACGTACACCTTGACACTGTCATTAATCGAACGTGTTGTTGGGACATATTCATCACCCAGACACTCACTATGCTGTGGAACAACATCCCAGTACATGTGAGGGCAAGCACCTCGCTGGCCTTGTGTTACTATTTAGACATGGATGTCTGAATTGATTTATTTAAGTAACCTTCTAAATGAATATTTACATTAGCACATTGTGAATCTTTACATTTCGTTGGTCTATTGTACATTAGTCATGATCATACGGTGTATGTGTATATATTATGGTCATTTAAATTACTAGGTGTCTGCAGTTCTGTTAATATATTGACACAATCCGTAGGACATATATATGTATCTTACACAGTCAGGCATTTGGAAAACATTTTATGTTGCTTCATCTTTCATATATGTACATATATTTCTATTTTCCGATGAAGACTGTACCTTTCGAAGCAATGTCTGATGTCCTCACTGTGTGGTATCTGTAACCCAAGTAAGGTTTGTTTGCTTGTCTGCCTTTAAGGCATGTAAGTAGTACCTAGCACATCGAATTTACTGACCACTTACGGCTTTTAAATGTAGTAGGTTGGACTGCATTGTATGTATTCTGAATAAGCCTGCTTATGAAGCAGACGAAGTGGGCTCCAATAGACTATGCTAACTGCCTTTAATTCTTGGTGTGCTCTGAGTGGTCACTGACGGTCCCTCCAGTACCGCCTTTGCTTTGGACTTCATCGGCTGGTTGTCTGTGTTTGTTGTATGGGGAATGTCAACTGTAGTCCCTATGTGTATTACTTGTGTAATGCCTTACTACGGCAGTGTAATTCCACCGGGTTAGCAGTTATGGGTGCCATCTTAGTCATACGCTTGTCCATCCATGTGAATTGCCTACTGGACACTGGTGTAGGGCTGTACACATTCCACACCTGCATTTTGCATTCTCCGGTAGATGGTTTGCATTATTAGCGGAGAGTGAGGCATGTGCTACGCACACATCCCTCCCACGGGGCGGGACAAAGGATTGCCTGCGAAACGACACCGAGGCCAGATTCTACATACCCAGACTCCCTTGACTGCAACTGTGGACAGTACCCATTATACATCCTTCATGTGTGCGGGACTGTGATGTGGACGCAGCTCAATGGACCCGATACCCTGGGTATTCCTGTGCATGTGTGCTGCATTTCATGGATAGCTATCAACAACATTGAACAGGCTTGCGTGCACATGTGTACCTGTGACGTGGTGACGACAATGAGATCACGTGAGTAATGCAGGAAGCTAAAGCGAAATCTCTGAATAGAATTTTGGTTCCTACAATGGACAACCGGTGCATATGTCAAGTTAGATGTTGCTGGACTGTGTCCACCTGCCCAGTGCTTTTCACTGCTGGTGTATGTTCCCCAATCGTGGATGTCTGTTTGACTACCCATTCCACATGGTGCTACATAACCAGGTGATTTAGTACTGTGAACAAATGACATACATCCAAAGATGCTGGTTAACAACTGCTTCATATAAACCTCAGGCATCCCAATGGGACATATCCGTCACTGTATTTCCAATATAACACCACCGGAACATGTTGATTACCTATGTATTCATTTAACCATGTTTTCTTCATAGGTGGGAATGCCATGGTTTACATATCCTACTTGACGTGTGTGTGCCATTAGTATGTGTTCCACAGGTCGCACATCTGTTCCGCTGTACGGTAGCGGGTGCTCCTCAGTCTGTTGCTGGCAGATTGAGTGCTGTGTATGCCGGTGTTGGCACGGCGGTCCGACTTTGTATGTGGAATATCAACTGCAGTCCCTATGTGTATTTCCGGTCTTATGCCTTACCGCGGCTGTGTAATTTACCCGGGTTTGCGGTTGTGGGTGGCATCTTGTGCATACGGTTGTCCATCCATGACAATTGCCTACTGGACACTAGTATAGGGCTGTACACATTTCACACCTGCATTTAGCATTCTCCAGTGGATGGTTTGCATCATTAGCGGATAGTATGGCAGGTGCTACACACATCCCTCCCATGGGCGGGACAAAGGATTGCCTGTAAAGCAACACCGAGCCCAGAGTCTACATACCCAGAATCCCTTGACTGTAACAATCGACAGTACCCATTACACATCCTTCATGTGCGGGACTGTGATGTGGACGCAGTTCTATGGACCCGGTACCCTGGGTATTTCTGTGCATCTGTGCTGCATTACATGGACAGCTATCATCAACATTAAACACGCTTGCGGTGCATATGTGTACCTGTGACGGCAATGAGTTCCGCACGACGAAGAAGACGTGAATCTGGGATGATGTCAATTTTTGGGTCCCACAATGGACACCACTGTGCATATTTAAAGTGTAGAGCTTGTCGGACTCTGTCCTCGTCAGCAGTGGGTTTCACTGATGCTGTGTGTTCAGCAATCGCGGATGTGTGCTTGACTACCCATACTGTGTTGTGCTACAGGAACCATGTCTTCCGACACCAGAACCCAATGCTATACATCCAATGTTGCAGGTTAACAGCCACTTTCATACCATACCCAGAGGTCACGATTGGGAGGTATTGCCACTTTATTATCGGAACAACACCCCCAGACTGTGTACATCACGGGAACTGTAGGCCAGTCTTACCGGCCATTTGCAATTGTAATTAGCAGACACGTGTCAATACATGTATGATAAGACATATTGTCATGCAGAAGTTGATCTATGTTATTTGGACATTGGCTTCTGCTTTTGGCATCCGATGCTGTGAGTGTTGCCAGTTACCATACACATTGCTTGCTCAGAGGCAGACTACACAAATCTGCACACTACTGTGGTCTCCTTTAAGGACCCTGAGCCAGTGGTCGACAGTACGGCAGCCACTGCATCAATCGCATTTGCCATCTACCAGTACCTACAGGACTGCATGAGCCAGTCATTCACTTACCCAACTGTGGTTCACTGTACCAATGCCAAGCATCCAGTGTGGTGTACCCCAGCCATACACAGGATGTACAACACGAGGAGGTGGCTACTACAAGGTGGAGCAGACACCTTGTGAGGTATGACACCCTTGGTCATCATATGTGTAGAGTTACACACTGTCATGAAATTGTCCAGGGCACATTCCACAGATATACCTACATGGACCTGGCTAACAATCATACCACCTTCAGTTGCTATGCTCGACACCTGGGAGCTCACTCCCACATATGCTCTGACTGGGTTCACATAGAGGTGGGGTTTACTCAACATACACACATTGCCAACATGCTGGCTGACAAGTCCAGTGAGGACATCTCCACACCCTCCCCCACACATGAGGAGATGTGTGTACCAGTGGTTTGTGGTCACCAAATGTTCTGTGACACACAGGTGGGACATGCTCTCTCCAGGGCAGTGGACATAGCATCTATGAGACCGGCTGGTGACCCCGCTGTGTACTCCACTATCTCATTTATGAATTGGACCCACAGTTAGGACAGCTATTTCTTTGTAGCCTCACCTCAGGTAGGGTACCCAGGTTGTGTCACATGGCAACTGTAGTCCCACGTCACATGGCCAATACCTCCACTGAGGCTGGTTATTACTGTCCCATTACCCTGAGGAGACCTATCTGCAAAGACATGGGGAGGGATCATACTGCGGCTTGTACATGACTGCATCGGGGACATACATACTTTGCATCACACACGGTTTGTCCTGTTCAGGGGCGGTTCATGCCTTTAAAGCATGGTTGACATTTTCGGGACAGTCGCCGAGGCCACTGATGGGGTTGTTGCAGTCCATACAGCCTACCTCGACCTGGCAAAGCCCTTCATCACATTACCCCCCTCAGGTATCGTTGATAAACCCATTGGCTGGGATGTGAACACGCACATCACAGAATGTGTTGTAAACTGTCTATGTGACACAACACACACAGTCATAGTTGCTGGCAGCATGTCAGACCTACTGCCTGTCACAAGTGGTGTCCCATGGGGCCCTTCCATGTCTGCACTCCTGTCATACACCTACATTTTCACGGTACAGGCACACACAGGGGTGCTATGGGCAACAGTGTTTGGAGATGACTGCAGAACAGGTGCCATAGTGGGATGGACATCTGACACAGATATCCTTCGAAGGGGCCTCCCAGGTATGCATATCTGCTGTCAGGGACATGTCCCACAGCTAAATGCGACGTAATGCAACATCATACCTGTGGAGAACTACTAGGTCACCCCTGTCCAGCATATAGGTGGCTGTCCACTCAGCACAGGGGTGATTACCAGGGATCAGGGCACAGTGTTTGACAGTCACCATTCATTCCACACACACGTTGCTATCGTGGTTGTGTGGGTCTTCTACATTGCCCACCTGTTGGTGCAGGGATTCACATCTACATCAGACTAGGTCATTGTCTCCTTGTACCCATTACGTGTTACACCTATGATCTACTACATTGCCCCATTCAGACTGTATCTGACCATACACCTACAGCAGCTGGGAAGCCCACATAGGTTGATTGTTGTACAGATGCAGGATGACACCATTTTGTGTAATGCTGCCCCACTTGTAGGACCCTGCCACATCACGTCACATACCTGCTGTTTAGTGTTGACCTGTGCCTGACATGCAAGGCCATGTCAACCCATATGTCATGTGTATGCTTCACCTACTGTATCCGCATCCCTCAGAACCACTAGAGCAGGTGACATTTACCTTGTCACTGTCATTAATGGGATGTGTTTGAGTGACACATATATCACCCAGACACTCATTATGCTGTGGATCTACATCACAGTACATGTGAGACAAACATCCTTCCTAGACTTGTTCAGCTATGTTGTCCATTGGATGGAGAATTGCAGGTATAGGCCAGGGATTACATCATTATCAGTGCTTGACGGAGATACAGCAATATCATGGGTATTTCATCTGAAGCACAGAAGGTTGGCAAAGTCATCCTAACTATGGTGTAGTATTATGGCTGGGCCTGGGACGATGGCCTACCCTGTACCTATGGACATGTGAACCTATATTCATAGTTTGTCACATGTACAATTGTCTATCCACTATAGTCTTTCGCCACTGTATATTTCTGTGGCACATGATTGTCCTCTGTATTACATGCAGGTATGCTGTGTACGTTGCACATACGTCACCATTGATGACAGTGTATCTGTGTCCCTAACACTGTGATACTGAGGACTACCACACATCCTTCACAGCATTACATGCATATGTCCATTCTATTCTTCTTTGGCCTATGGGGGGGTGTTAAGGCAAACATTACTCAAGTCCCTGTTTGTGCATGCTTCATGTTGGTGTTTGACCAGGCTCCGTTGCGGTCATGTGTTGGACAGTAGTGTGTCTGTGTGTTTGCCATGTGTTTTTATTGCCGGTACATCTGTGGGAGGTGTAGTTGGCACATGTTCCCCTTTGCAGGGACACCCATCCTGGGGTTTGTGTCATGCATCTGCACTTGGCACGTGCCATATATCCTGTAGTATTCCCACAGTCGTGTATGCCTTCATGCACTACTACTGCGTGTTACTGGCTGTGTGTATGTGGTACACATGGACATTGTGATGGTTGGCTTGACCTATTCCCATGCTAGAACGTAAACATCTGTCAATTAAGTCTTTAAAATCAAACTGTAACACTCATTCGTATTTTCAAAATGACACTCATTAACACAGGAAGCTGGGATTAATAACATTTTACTACTGTGCAGCAGGAGGCAAAGAAGTATGCAGTTAAAGTGTAGACATTTGTTCAACTCTATACATGTTACATCTGTATGAGCATTCTGTATACTATCATCTTTTGCACACATTAATGATGTGGTCAGTCACAAGGCATTTACATTGCTAGAGTACAGAACATTATATTCCTACAACAGTACTCATGTAATGCTTATTACATGTTTTCCCATGAGGATAGCCCAACCTTGCGAGCCACATATTCACTTAGACTGTACTTTGGAAGATTCTGCTCTGTCACGGTTCCAACACTGTTCATATCCAGTCCTCACTCCGTGTCCTACTAGGTTTCTGTGTCTCTCTGCTGAGCAGCTGTACTCTGTGTTAGAGCTCACAAGCCTATCCTCCTCAGTGGAAGGATGACAGATATACCTGTACATACATGTATTATTCTGTAACCGAGCAGATGAGTAATGCTGACTGACATACACCTGCTGCACTGGTTACTGCTAGGGTCAGGGTTCAATCACACTGCAGCTACACTACAAGCAATTACATGCATGAGAAGCTGTACTGCCATATTGTCAGGTAGAATAATGTGCATTATACACTATTTGCTTCTAATGTTGCACGTCATATATAAGTTTAAATATGTATTTTGCTAACATTCTACCTCCTTTGATTGCTTCTACTCTATCCAGAAACATATACAACATTATTTCATTCCTAGCCTCTTCCTCTGTGGAACGTTTAACTAGGCAAGTAATTTGTTGTACATTGCAAGTAGGATTGCATTTTCTATTGACAAATACCACTACAGGTCTTGATACATAGTCTTGGGTACAGGTATGTTGCCAGAGTCCCTGACTAATACTTACATGCACAGTATCCCGCTAGACACATGCTCCCAATATGAGCAGAACAACACAAATGGCAATCATGATATTCAGTATGACTGACCCCATCCACCCAATGGTTTGTGGAAATGGTTCGTCAGTGGGTTTGGGCCTGGTTCCGCCATGGATGACACCTGCTATATTACCTCTAGCGGGGCGTTGCTTTTGGTCTCTTCATGTGGTAGTTGGACAGCGATCTTCTTCAGTAAGCGCGTGCACCAATTCTCAGCGCCACGGTGCAGTCGTGCGCTATAACATTTTGTGACACAACAGTTCTCATTGCATCCAGTTCATCAGTCACATGTTCAAGAGCGGATGGTCACATTCATCCTTCCTCCGACAGGTTTTGATAACTTCCTCTGTTCCCTGATTGATTTCACTACTCCAGAAGCTGGGAGTGTTCCAGCCCAGGTTGGCTGCGCTGTCACTCATGTCCATATGAATCGATATTCCTTTATCTCTTGCAGAAGACTGGAATGTCAGAACAGCTTCCATTTCACCCACTGGATTAGTAGGTTTCTCGACTGTGTTCCCAGTTCTTCGAGCTATATGTGTTCTAGTTAGTTTAGCACCCACAGGCAATTGTACAGTATGTCATGTGACTGGAGCCAGATAACCCAAATAACAACTGCGGACCAATTCCCAGGTAACCATTGATATGCTTATTTCCCACAAACAACATAACAATATTCTACTTTACTACTGATGCGGGTTACCTCTGCATGTAACATATTCCTGTCTCTAACAGAGGACTGTTTATACAATTCAGGATGTTTCTGCACATCCTTCAACATTGTTCTCATGATGTTTCAATACAAATTAGGAATGGTGCTACAAGTAGTACTGTGATCTTTGGCTGTTATATGACATTAAGTAGGACACAGTTATGTGACAATTACTCCCAACAACTGAAACTGTACCATGTTTATGATAACATACAATTCCTTTTGTGTAACAGGTATTACATTGCCACGTTGTCCTGTGATCTCACAGAACCTGTATCAAAGTGTAGATATTCACAAGTCTCAATCTATCCCCAAGGGGACAACATGCATCGGAAGTCCTCCATATGATGTAGGTATGGCAGTACAAACACAGCAATTTAAAGTGTTCCTAGTCTCTATATGCACACGCGTCATGCCTAGGTATCTGTTGAAGTGTGGAAGACACTCTGTGGCCAGTTCATCACGTATCAGTATTTGTATCCGTGTAGTTATATGCAGGTAAGGTCGAAAATGTAAAGTAAACACAAACATGGTTAATAGGTGTATAATCATTAGGACAGCGAACATGAATGTCTTTGGGGTTGCTTTGTATTGTTATACAGTCTTGGCCGGGTGATTCAGGCTCTTTGGTATATCAGCTACAAGATGTCAATCGGACTTGGTATCCTTTACCGGTTTGAGAAATGTGAGGTGGACCCAGGACGACCTCTCTGCAAACTTTACTGCGGTGGCGCCAACAGTACCCGGTACAGACCTTCGCAATGTCCACTTGGCAATAATGTTCTTTGGATGACAGTGACATACACACAGGATACTGGTGTCAGTTATGCGTCCGTCTTCGTTTGCTCTTATCTGTAACAGACTTTAACTGAAGAACAGTGTTACTACTTAGCAGTCCTCTCATGTCACCTGCTACTGAGTCATCGACCTCCGGCTCTGCAGGCATGACAGCTTTCCACTCTGGCACATGGTATGCCATTCCACATACTACTTCGAAGTGGGTGCAGCACTTTACATTTGGAACTGTTGTCATGCTCAGCAATGCTAGAGGTAGACAGCACATGTAACTCGTCTGGATGTCACCCACCAACCTCCTCTACTTATTTCTCGGGATCCCATTCTACAGCGCCAGCAGTCGTGCTGAGTGTGGGTTGTACATGCAATTGACATTCATGGTAATCTGAAGTAATCCCCAGGTTGCGTGATTGTCTGGTTCACTACATGTGTTCTATTGTCACTGTAGCTTCTTTACAGCATGCCAGATCTAGGGATACTTTATTTTAATGGCACCTTTGCCACTGCTGCTGCATCGGATTAATGTTTGGGAATGCTTCTACCCATTTTGATTATATATATGTGTAATCGCTAAACAGTATTTGTTCCTTCACATTTATGGAGATGTATGAACTCCATACAAATAGTCTGGAATGGTTATGGTGGTGTAGGTAAAGTCACTCCCTTTGGTTTAAATACTCCCTGTGCATGATATCTACTGCAAACGTGACCACGGTGCTCATAGGGGTTTGTATGTGGTTCAGAATTCCGTACGTCAGGGGGATTCTGTTAACCAAATTACCATCCCCCCTGTTGAGACATCTGTCTACCCATGGCTCCACGAAGCCGCATATCTGAATACATTAGACGTTAATATTGGCTTTCTCACTGTGGATATGTGCAGTCCGTGTTCAAGGATTGCTCCTCGTCATAACCACGTCGGCTTTTCTGCTTTGGTAGTTGCTGTTTGCATTGTTTGTACAGTTTCTACATCTAAACTGTCTGAGGTTTGTCATTCCTCATTCACACAAACACTTTCCAACTGTGAGGCTGCTTGTTTTGCAGGTGCATGAGCTCATGCCTTACCTTTCCTACTGTTATCCTGTTGCTTTCTATGCCCTGCACATTTACAATTACCTACTTCAGTGGTAACTGCATGGAGTCTAATGCATTCAAGATCGAATGCGCATGATTAATCGGTTTACCGGTGGATGTTATCATTCCCTATTCTTCCACTGCTGCTCATAAACATGCACTGCACAGACAACAGACTGACTATCGGGACATATGTCCACACATCAGTTTTCGCTACAGTACAAGCCGTGTTAAAGCTATCTATTCTGCTGCTTGAGCAGACCGTTATGCTGCAGGGTTTGGCGTCTACAATGTCATTATCAATAAGTACTGCATAACTTGCTTGATTCGTTCCTGTCGGACTCTGTCTACATGATCCATACACATTAACTGTCACCTCTGCATCATCTAAGGGTATATCGGTGATATCATGTCTGTGTGTAGTTATTTAATCCATTTCATTATAGGCAACTGTGGTGTGTGCCATACACAGGTGTCGGGCGTGGCGTTGATAGGTTTCATGTTGTACACCGTTCAATCACCATATGAGGTAGACTCAGTGGTATGGTCAAACATGACAAATGTCTACGGGTCAGGAATGCTATCTTCTCTTGCAGCAGACTGATCGCAACTGCATGAGCATTCTCACAGTGAGAGGTGGTCTAGTAACATTACGGCGGGCCTGTACTGCCATGGGTGCTACAACAACTGCCTGTACACAATGTGGCACTGACCATGCCACAGTGTCCAACTGCAATGAGTAGTCAGCTATGTAGCGTTGCTTACTTCCTGCTGTTGCATCAAGACTGGCGTCATATATCTCCGGCTTACATTCTACGGTCTGACAACATGTTATGATTATTCCACGAGACCTACTACAGCTGTTGAGGCTATCAATCGTTCTAGTCTGCATAGCGCTGTTTCTGCTACTGTAATCCAGTGTAGTATGTGTTGTGCTGCCATAGGTGTATTAAAGGTTAAGGCAAACAATACAGCGGATTCCACTGCATTGTTGGGTATCCAGATTTGACAAATGTTAGTGGCCCAGACAGGACATCATTCCCTTCTTGTTAGTTGGCTTGGGTGCTTATTATTTTGCTACCTTCCTATCATTGATGTGATGTTCTACCCTACTTGGATACCAGATATGCCAGGTAATTGACCTGTATTCTCTGTAGTTGCAATGTATGCTTGCTTACTTTATGTCCCTGTTCTGCTGATTATCTCAATAATGCTATTGTATCTTCCATACATTGCTGCTGGGTAGGGGCCGTAAGCAGACTATCATCCAAATAAAGTAGAACTTGACTGGCCCGGGGTGGAGTTAACGTACTTCGAATGTGGCTAGCCATCCTGGATGAGAATATCGTTATGCTTTCACAGTATCCCATGATAGCCCGAGGCCCATGGCTGTATCTGTCACAAATTTGACTGTACATGCAAAGGCAATACGGACTATGTGGATGTAGCGTAGGTATTGCAAAGTAAGCGCCAAAGCTTATATGTACCATGGTAAGATATTTACTTCTGTGGCATGTTCATAGCATGGAATATAGTGTGTGGGTCTGGCACCATCGGCTACCCTCATTATTCTTACATGATTTACAGCCTTGTAACATACTGTACCATCCGCCATTCCCCTTTTGGTTTCGATCAGGAGATACAGGGGTATTGCATGGTGAATAGCGATTACTTTGTGGATGGGGAATTCCCTCTATGACTTTACAGATATCTTCTGAATTGTCCACGGTCTATAATCGCTTATAGGGGGTTGGGTCCTGGCCTTCCTGTCCTGCATGAGGGTTCGGTACTTCAATTAATTGACAGATATCCTCACTCTGTTGTTTTAGTACTGTGTTCTTACTTTCGGGTGTCCCTAGGTATATTACGTTCGGGATGTGGTTTCAATAGCTTCTGTTACATTTGGAATTTACGTTGTGCTACCTCTGCAATTCCCAGGTAACCATTGATATGCTTATTTCCCACAAACAACATAACAATATTCTACTTTACTACTGATGCGGGTTACCTCTGCATGTAACATATTCCTGTCTCTAACAGAGGACTGTTTATACAATTCAGGATGTTTCTGCACATCCTTCAACATTGTTCTCATGATGTTTCAATACAAATTAGAAATGGTGCTACAAGTAGTACTGTGATCTTTGGCTGTTATATGACATTCGTAGGACACAGTTATGTTACAAATACTCCCAACAACTGAAACTGTATCATGTTTATGATAACATACAATTCCTTTTTGTGTAACAGGTAAGTACATTGCCACGTTGTCCTGTGATCTCACAGAACCTGTATCAAAGTGTAGATATTCACAAGTCTCAATCTATCCCCAAGGGGACAACATGCATCGGAAGTCCTCCATATGATGTAGGTATGGCAGTACAAACACAGCAATTTAAAGTGTTCCTAGTCTCTATATGCACACGCGTCATGCCTAGGTATCTGTTGAAGTGTGGAAGACACTCTGTGGCCAGTTCATCACGTATCAGTATTTGTATCCGTGTAGTTATATGCAGGTAAGGTCCCGGAAAATGTAAAGTAAACACAAACATGGTTAATAGGTGTATAATCATTAGGACAGCGAACATGAATGTCTTTGGGGTTGCTTTGTATTGTTATACAGTCTTGGCCGGGTGATTCAGGCTCTTTGGTATATCAGCTACAAGATGTCAATCGGACTTGGTATCCTTTACCGGTTTGAGAAATGTGAGGTGGACCCAGGACGACCTCTCTGCAAACTTTACTGCGGTAGGCGTTGCCAACAGTACCCGGTACAGACCTTCGCAATGTCCACTTGGCAATAATGTTCTTTGGATGACAGTGACATACACACAGGATACTGGTGTCAGCTATGCGTCCGTCTTCGTTTGCTCTTATCTGTAACAGACTTTAACTGAAGAACAGTGTTACTAGTCAACAATCCTCTCATGTCACCTGCTACTGAGTCATCGACCTCCGGCTCTGCAGGCATGACAGCTTTCCACTCTGGCACATGATATGCCATTCCACATACTACTTCGAAGTGGGTGCAGCACTTTACATTTGGAACTGTTGTCATGCTCAGCAATGCTAGAGGTAGACAGCACATGTAACTCGTCTGGATGTCACCCACCAACCTCCTCTACTTATTTCTCGGGATCCCATTCTACAGCGCCAGCAGTCGTGCTGAGTGTGGGTTGTACATGCAATTTACATTCATGGTAATACGAAGTAATCCCCCAGGTTGCGTGATTGTCTGGTTCACTACATGTGTTCTATTGTCACTGTAGCTTCTTTACAGCATGCCAGATCTAGGGATACTTTATTTTAATGGCACCTTTGCCACTGCTGCTGCATCCGGATTAATGTTTGGGAATGCTTCTACCCATTTTGATTATATATATGTGTAATCGCTAAACAGTATTTGTTCCCTTCACATTTATGGAGATGTATGAACTCCATACAAATAGTACGGAACGGTTATGGTGGTGTAGGTAAAGTCACTCCCTTCGGTTTAAATACTCCCTGTGCATGATATCTACTGCAAACGTGACACGGTGCTCATGGGGTTTGTATGTGGTTCGTAATTCCGTATGTTAGGGGTATTCTGTTAACCAAATGTACCATCCCCCCTGTTGAGACATGTCTCTACCCATGGCTCCACGAAGCCGCATATCTGAATACATTAGACGTTAATATTGGCTTTCTCACTGTGGATATGTGCAGTCCGTGTTCAAGGATTGCTCCTCGTCATAACCACGTCGGCTTTTCTGCTTTTGTAGTTGCTGTTTGCATTGTTTGTACAGTTTCTACATCTAAACTGTCTGAGGTTTGTCATTCCTCATTCACACAAACACTTTCCAACTGTGAGGCTGCTTGTTTTGCAGGTGCATGAGCTCATGCCTTACCTTTCCTACTGTTATCCTGTTGCTTTCTATGCCCTGCACATTTACAATTACCTACTTCAGTGGTAACTGCATGGAGTCTAATGCATTCAAGATCGAATGCGCATGATTAATCGGTTTACCGGTGGATGTTATCATTCCCCTATTCTTCCACTGCTGCTCATAAACATGCACTGCACAGACAACAGACTGACTATCGGGACATATGTCCACACATCAGTTTTCCGCTACAGTACAAGCACGTGTTAAAGCTATCTATTCTGCTGCTTGAGCAGACACGTTATGCTGCAGGGTTTGGCCGTCTACAATGTCATTATCAATAAGTACTGCATAACTTACTTGATTCGTTCCTGTCGGACTCTGTCTACATGATCCGTACACATTAACTGTCACCTCTGCATCATCTAAGGGTATATCGGTGATATCATGTCTGTGTGTAGTTATTTAATCCATTTCGTATAGGCAACTGTGTGGTGTGCCATACACAGGTGTCGGACGTGACGTTGATAGGTTTCATGTTGTACACCGTTCAATCACCATATGAGGTAGACTCAGTGGTATGGTCAAACATGACAAATGTCTAGCACGGGTCAGGAATGCTATCTTCTCTTGCAGCAGACTGATCGCAACTGCATGAGGCATTCTCACAGTGAGAGGGTGGTCTAGTAACATTACGGCCGGGGCCTGTACTGCCATGGGTGCTACAACAACTGCCTGTACACAATGTGGCACTGACCATGCCACAGTGTCCAACTGCAATGAGTAGTCAGCTATGTAGCGTTGCTTACTTCCCTGCTGTTGCATCAAGACTGACGTCATATATCTCCGCTTACATTCTACGGTCTGACAACATGTGTTATGATTATTCACGAGACCTACTACAGCTGTTGAGGCTATCAATCGTTCTAGTCTGCATAACGCTGTTTCTGCTACTGTAATCCAGTGTAGTATGTGTTGTGCTGCCATAGGTGTATTAAAGGTTAAGGCAAACAATACAGCGGATTCCACTGCATTGTTGGGTATCCAGATTTGACAAATGTTAGTCGGCCCAGACAGGACATCATTCCCTTCTTGTTAGTTGGCTTGGGTGCTTATTATTTTGCTACCTTCCTATCGTGATGTGATGTTCTACCCTACTTGGATACCAGATATGCCAGGTAATTGACCTGTATTCTCTGTAGTTGCAATGTATGCTTGCTTACTTTATGTCCCTGTTCTGCTGATTATCTCAATAATGCTATTGTATCTTCCATACATTGCTGCTGGGTAGGGGCCGCAAGCAGACTATCATCCAAATAAAGTAGAACTTGACTGGCCCCGGGTGGAGTTAACGCCGGAATGTGGCTAGCCATCCCCTGTGAGAATATCGTTGTACTTTCACAGTATCCCCGCGATAGCCGGGTATGGCTGTATCTGTCACCCTGACTGTACATGCAAGGCAATACGGACTATGTGGATGTATAGGTATTGCAAAGTAAGCATAGCTTATATGTACCATGGTAAGATACTTCTGTGGCATGTTCATAGCATGGAATATAGTGTGTGGGTCTGGCACCATCGCTACCCTACGTATTCTTACATGATTTACAGCTTGTACATACTGTACCATCCGCCATTCCCCTTTTGGTTTCCGATCAGGAGATACAGGGGTATTGCATGGTGAATAGCGATTACTTTGTGGATGGGGAATTCCCTCTATGACTTTACAGATATCTTCTGGTGTCCACGGTCTATACGCTATGGGGGTTGGGTCCTGGCCTTCCTGTCCTGCATGAGGGTTCGGTACTTCAATTAATTGACAGATATCCTCACTCTGTTTTAGTACTGTGTTCTTACTCGGGTGTCCCTAGGTATGTTACGTGTTCGGGATGTGGTTTCAATAGCTTCTGTTACATTTGTTCGTTGTGCTACCTCTGTTGCCACAGGATAACGTGTGGGGACTAGCCTGCCCTCCCGCTTAATATCCTGGATGTGGTATCGGAGGTGGTAGGGGTTGTGGGGGGGGGCTATCGGTACTACTGTATTATGATCTTCTCTGTGTACGTATGATGCTTAGCCATTTGTAGTGTTCTGTTCCCTTCGGTACACTACCTCAGTCCACCGATGTGCATGACGGATACCCAATTGTCGCTGTTTTGTCGCCTGCACATCTTAGGGCTGCCACCTTTTCAAATGCACAATGTGGGACATTAGTGTTCGGAACGTGTAATTTTCCTGGAAAATGCATACCCACGGCCAGTACATTGGACAGGAATTCACGTTTTGCCAGGCGAGCGACCAATTGTTGTAGCATTTCAGTTGCATATTCTGTTTATTATTATATTTTGCTGTTCCACATACAAATTTACTGTTTTATGCTACCATTTTGATAGATATCTGGGAAATGTTTGTCCTGAGATATCAGGACATTTGCCATTTGTTCGGTTTGTTTACAGGACACGGCTGGCCAAAGAGGGACTGTCCCTCTCAGGGTGGAGCAGGTGTTTACCCTGGAACATGTGCATCAAATTTTCAGGGATTACAATGTTTCAGTAACGATATTTTGTGTAATATACCATCAATGTCATATTTATTACCCCATTTTGCTGCGTAACTCACATTATGTGCTCTCTGCGATTGCATATTCATCACGTCACCCGTCAAACGCGGATCACATGATCTGTTTCTTCAATAATCTCCCATATCCTCTACACGACTGCTACGTACCCTTCTGTCATACCACATGGTGTCTCCTTCCCTGTATCCACTGTAGTGTCTACAATCACTATTTACTCTGCTGTGTGTTCCCCTGACCTATGTTCAGATTTAACAGTATGTGGGTAGGTCTTCGACCCGATATCACTACTGTTAACAGGAACACAATGTAGTCTGGTCCCTGATCTACAATAGAGACGAAAAGGCAAACACTCCTTACCTGGGCCTCCTGTTTAAGGCTGCACGTTTTCTTCTTGGGATCCAGTTTCCCGCTTTACAGCCACAGATCAGACAGTAAACAGCCTCTTTACACACAACAATTCAGTCGGAGGTCTTTTCATTCCAGACGTACCATTTATGCATATTCTCCAGCGTACATGTCTAACCAGACATGCACTGTGACCTGTAGCTTACCAAGGGAATTCCGGATTACAAGGATCACAATGTGAAATAAGTTGTTAAAACCAGACTGTAGTTATCAGTAGGCTTTTCTATGTGACAGCCGATAACACAGGAGGCTCGGGTTCGGAAAGTTTTAGTAGTGTACACAGGCAGGCTAAATAATATACAGTCCAAGTATGTGAGTTTTGTCTGACTCTATACAGTAAGCAGTTTCTTTATATAGTGTTTACAATCAGCTTTTGCCCACCTTACTGACGTGGTCGGTCACAGGGCATTTCCATCACTATGGTCCACAATAGTCTATACATACGTGGGTGCTGGGGTCGTGCTTTTAAAATGTTTTCCCATGGGAATAACACAGCCTTGCAAGGCACCTTGTACATTACAGTGTCCTTCTGTGATTGTAGCTGTTTCAAGGACCCTAGACTGTTACGATACAGTGGACAGTTAATTTCTTAATACGTTGCTTTGTCTCTCTGGTAGGGAGTTGTACTGTTATCTTCGATTGAGCTCACAAGGCCATCCTCCTCTGGGGAAGGAGTGCTGTTATGCATGTACATACATTTATTGTTCTGTAACCCAGCAAATAATTAATGCTGACAGACATGAGCCTGCTGTACTGCTTACTGCCAGGTTCAGAATTCCATCACACTACAGCTTAGCTTCACCAATTACATGCAGGCTTAGTTCTACTGCCATATTGTACGGTACAATTCAATGCATTATATAGTATTTCGAGTCTAGACTGGTACTTCATATGTGTTTCTATATATTTTTCGAACAACATCGATCCGGCCGTATGCATGTTGTTCCGTCCTTTACCTTGACCGTGTGTATTTGTCCGTCCAGCAATGCTACTCTCCACATGTGATGTCCCAGCTTCCCCTTCTTTGCCTGTAGCACCCTGTTAGGATGTCCTGTTTGGTAGGCACCTGTTCCGCTATATGTGATCGACTTCACTGCATAGATAATCATCCATGCGGTGGTCCAACGACCCGACTTGTCCACATGTGTACAGTTATGTGCACCGTGTCGTATGCAAACCTATATGGTTTGGACGGGTACATACTACATGCGGGATGTACACATTCTGCTGACACATTCACATGCAGCCATTTACATATCTGTACCTGCGGTGGGTTGGTGACATGTGGGGTACGTATTTGCCCGCGTGGCATTGCCTAACACAAACATCTTACCAAATTTCAGGTATGCACATTGTGTGTGGTTGTATAGCTGCATACGGATGCTAGCAGGTTTGGGTGCAGAGGTATACATGGGTGGGACTGACATGTACAATGAGGCTATTGTGTAGTACATCCGAATGCATGGGTTCTGCTTCTGGATATTACACTTCATCATACGCCATCCAGTGTATGCATCAGAGACGTTGCTGGGTGTGGGATATGTTGCTATGCACATGTTTGCCTGTGTTTGCGGTATCTTGCTTCCTTAATGTTGTTATGTCGACACAGCTACCCGGCTATGTACTCTCACTACTGCTTGTGACCATTATGGTTGGCACCTTTTCCAATGCCCATAGTGGGGCATGTTATGTGGACACTTCGGAATTTGCAGCACTACACATACCCACGGCTAGTGCAGTTGACAGAACTTCACTTGTTTGCCATACTATAAGCTTATTCTGTAAGCATTTGGGTTCCTTATTTATTTTCTTATGCCATGTCTGTGTTTCATATAGTGATGTATATGTTTTATGCTACTATTACATGTATATTGCGGGAATTTTCTTGGCAGGGGATCGGAGGTCATTTTCCATTTTTCCGATTGTTGCAGGGACACAACTGTCCAATCAGGGACTGTCCATGGCACATTGGGACAGCAGGTAACCCTGGTGACCATGCCCATGTCGCTACTGGGGTTTCCACCTTTTCCAGTTTCCGATCTGGGATATTTCCGGGACTCACATCTGACTTTACAGGCCGACACATACACACGGTCACTATATAGCATAGAACTTCACTTGTTTGCCTAGATATAAGCTTATTGTTGTGGCGAATTGCTTGCTTATTCTGTTTCTTGTGTCATTTAGGTATTTCTGTTACAGAAATAACCACTTCATGCTACCATTACATTAAATACGGGATATCATTGTGTCCTACTATCGTAGCACATCAGCCATTTCTAATACGTTTTTTCGGGACACAACTGGCCATTGAGAGACTGCCCCAACCAAAGTGGGACAGGTGGTGACCTTAATCGCTGCTCCTATGTCGGTGCGGCGCGCTGACATGCGGCTGTACACCTTCTCTGAGTGTAAACACTGACGATGCATTGCGGGACGAACGCGGTCTTATGCGTATCCTTTGCTCCTTGGACGGGTACACTTATGCCTTCATGGCTTGTATTTGCTTCTCCGTTAATTTGGGACGGGTACTATGTTGCATACTGTACGTGTGTTTCATTCGGCACGGGACCTGGCTGCTGCCATTACTATTGTGGGCGGACCGTGGCTGTCAGCACATTAGGTTGCTCACCTCATGCCGGCTTAGACACGCCTCCAGACGCATCCTACCTGGGCTCGCTCACGTACACTACGCACGTGTCTGTGGTTACGGTGCACTCTCATTAATATGCATATGGCGCTACTGCACCGGCTATTCACTGCACCGCCGGCGCAAGCCTTACGCCGGCCTTGCGCCGAGCTTCATGAATCCCGGGGTAAATCTAAAACTAGTGTGGTAGAATATCTTTCTGTCAGTTCATTCCTGGAGATGACTACAGCTCATTTGGTGGGGCAGAATATCAGAACTTCAGATGATTTTTTTTTATCCCAAATTGTGCTATGTTTTACATCTTCCTATACCACCTAATAACACCTAGCCAGGGGCGGCTTGTGGCATCGGACTGCAGGACTGCAGCCCCCCCAGCTGTATGAAGAAAAAGAAAAGACATGACTTCCACAATAAAACATTTTTAAATTAAAAAAAATGGCTGACTTGCTGTAAAAACCGAGTCCGACTGACTCGCAAAATCCCGGAACTCAAACTGTGCATGCTCGTTGCTCGACGAGTTCCATTTTTTTTTTCTCTGAAGCTGGACTGTCTCAGACTGCTGGAAAGACAGTCCAGAGTAGGGAGAGTTCTGCATCAGTGTGTGATGCCCAAGAGTCTGTGCGGTAACCACACAGTAAAGTGGAGGGGGGGTGGACTGCCACATTCGCAGTCACATACATGACATGAATGGCAGGATGATTACTGATTGGTTCTTGCTCTCTTTCTGAAAAAAAGAGCAAGAAACAATCAGTATAAGCAGGCAGTGCAGGAAAGGACAGTTATTTTTTGTTTTGGTTACTTGCAGTTGCTGCTAGCGCTACCGTACGGTGTATCTGAGTTAGGATTGCTTGTAAATAGCTTTCTTTGGGCCCTTGACTTGCTAGTAAGGAAGGAAAAAGATTTCTGGATTCCTGAATCCTAGGCTACTTAAAAAAAAGCCTTTACTTAATCTGTTGTTGTTCGTGATGGTCGGGAAACGGACAGTCTCAAACCCTTAATCACTGAGTCATCATCATTATTCATCAGTCTTTTTTTGAGGTAAGTGTGTAACTGAACTTGAAGTCAACATGCCTCTGTTTGTTATCAAGTCATGAGATTTTTCTTATGAGAGGTCTGGGTGGCACTGGCAGAGCTCGTTTTGTAACTAGATTATATGTAGAGCTCTGTATTGTTTAATATACATATCAAGCTTAATTGTATTACTACTGTGCACTTTTAGCATATAATTATATGCATGTGTGTTACTTTCTATGCCCTAAATGTGTGCTTAAGGCACATATTTTTAAAGAAAAGAGAGTCTGTCAAGGCCTTGAATATAAGACAGAGATTAGAGACAGCTCATTTAGTGTGCCAGAGTGTCTATGTTGTTAATCCACTCATATTTTTTTTTATAATAAATTTTGTTGCTTCTCAAGGTGAGTGAGGTATTGAGTTAGGATGCCACATAATGCTGTACAGTGTTAAAAGGCAGATAAGGGAGGAGAGGTCTAAAGAAGGAAAGCTATGTTTTTCATTATGGCTTGGGATGCATGTTTGTAAAGTATGAGCTAGTCCAAAGGCTTTCTTTATAAGTGGCATAACATTCCAGTTAATGTGTAGACTATCAGTTAGTAGTGTTTACAGATTTCTTTTTAGGGAATTACTTTCAATGATGGAGTTGCAAGGGATGATGTCCCCCTCAAAAAATACTATGCTGCATCTTTTGACAGTGTGACTGAAAGCCTTATTACAGTCAGAATAACAATGGCTATTATCTGAAATACACTGTAGAGCCGTGGAATTTGATACAGTAGATGCTATCTAACTTGCAATCATTTGGGCAATTTATTAATCAGAAATGTTTGACTATCTGGGCGTTAGGGAAAACAAAGTTCCAAAAAGCAGGGGCAAATGCTGGCTCTCACAGGATGCCAGTAGTCATAATCTGATTCAGTGTATGCATCTTACACCCCCTTACAGACCTCTGCTATTCAACCAGTTGCTCATCGACTTTATTACATTGCCAGTAACAGTAATGTTCCCATGTTTCTGTGTCCTAGTTCCTTACTTCTTCTTTGGGTAATTATATCAGATATTTTGAACAAATCATGATGGGTTCTGTGCAGTCAACTCCTTGGCCATGACTGCTTTGAAGTTTTAAAACAATGAGACAAGTTTCAATGGACATGATCTAGGGTCTGGTTGGGGTTCACCTTTGTGGATATGAACAACAGATGTCAGAGTTCTGAGACATACTTTTGAGTAGTTTGTTTAAGACTACTTAATGGGAACATAGTAAACATAGGTTCTGTCAGTTGATTACTACAAATTTTTCCAGTAGTACAGAGCCAATATTCTTGATTTGATTTAATGATGACCCAACCATATTTATGGAGATGGGTGACAGAACCCTCAATGGAACCATTTGACTTCTGCTTGTAAGATTGTATAATGTTGTTATTAACTGTCTCAAGACTTATCAGGTGAGCAGTTTACTTCTACTTACTGTTGATGTTCTGTTTTAGTGACTGTATGCCTTGAACATTATAGCAATGCCAGAATGCTGTGTAGTTGTGTACATTCGCTTTTGTTAACCTAACGTGTAAGTAAAGGATACCTTGCTGCTGCCTAAACCAAACATGGAAGTATCACAACTAGGAGATTCCCTTGATACATTTGGTTTGGGTGCAGATGGCTTACCTTATCTTCTGGTCTCTCTCCACATTATAAATTCACTTCCCTGTTGTCTTCCTACCCATCTCCTACCGCATTGCTTTATGTACCTGTTCTCCTATTAACTCCTTCTTTCTGCTACCCCTCCACTAATTCTTCCCCATATCCTGCCTCTTCCTACCCTTTTACAGCTACCCGTCTCCTGCCTCTGTGTTTCCTATTGCTTTATGTTATTTCTGATCTAACTAACCAAAATACTTTCACTTTTATCTCCCTTATATTCCCATAAAGCTTCTTCTCCTATAGAACCCATTTTTTACCTCAAAGTCCCCTGAGGGAAACTCCTGCCCTTACCATGAATATCTTAATCACATCACAATCCCCACCCTTCTAACCTACACTGCTTCCTTTCACCTGACTTATTCTTTTTCCTAATTGTATGTATCCTGTTTTTCCTCATAATCTTCTACTAGCTTTGCTTGCATAGCTTAATGTTTTAGTGCAGGTATTTTTATTGTGTGTGTCTTTCTTAGGCTTGAACTTAATTGCACCTTGTCTTTCCCCTTGTTCCCTTACTTAACCTTTCTGTGTTTTTCTATATGTTCTGCAACCTTGCAGTACCATTCCTTCTTCTCCTGCTATTATATCATGATGTTCTGCATTAATTTATGGTTTCAGCCACTTTGGCACATTAACTGTCCCAGGGCATGTCATGGGGATGTCCCAGGGCAAGTCAAAAACAAATGACAGCAAAGGGTTTTTTCCCAGATGCTAATTAATTTTGTTTATTTATTAAGAATACAGTGTACTGATATTTCTTGAGCTCTTTTCAGCAATGGCACAAATCACAGGGCAAGGCAAAGAAAAATACAATACTTAGGAGAAGTTTAGCAAAAAAAGTCAACCAGCATGTCTTTATACAATAAATTCATAATCTGTGTGTGGCTTTTGTTTCTGTATGTATATATATCTTTGTTAATTGGATCTTCTCCCTGGCCCTCACTGAAAAGGGGTTTTATTGCTCAGCTGGATATTCCCAGTAATCAAATGAAATAAATACATTTCCATATAGCAGCTACCTACACTATATGTTGTCACAGCTTACTCATGTCTTGGAGAGGAATACAAATGCTAAACAGACCATGGACAGGGTACATGGCAGAGCTAGGTTGGAATCTTAAAACTGTCCAATGGAAAGGAAGGGCAAACTGCAATGTGTAGCTGACCATGCTATACTCTAAGTAGGCAATATGAGACAGAGAATAGTTGGATTTTTTTGAGTGTGTCCATATAGGACACGTGTTTAAGGCCTAGGATCCTCTTTGTGAGGTGCGTTTGCTGCCTCTCCAGTGGTTTTATGTACCCTATCTTCTGCCTGCTCCTTTTACACTGCCTTCTTAGTTCTGCAAGAAACAGCTTCTTCATCAAGGATAATTGTAACTGTTTTATTGATGCTTAACCTTATCTGCACTGGTTAGCACTGAATATTAAGCTAGTCCCAGTAATGCTGGTTTAAAAATGAATGTGTGTCCATTTTAGATTATGTTGGGCCAATTAAGTGATATCATCTTGAAAGTCATCCACAGTATTTGTTTGCCAGTGAGGCGAGATTAGGTTGGTTTGGACATGTGCTGAGGAGGGATGCTGGGTATATTGGGAAAAGGATGATAAGGATGAAGCTGTCAGGTAAGAGAAAAAGAGGAAGGCCTAAGATAAGGTTTATGGATGTGGTGAGAGAGGACATGTAGGTGGCTGCTGTGACAGTGCAAGATGCAGAGGACAGGAAGAAATGGAAACAGATGATCCACTGTGGCAACCTCTAATGGGAACAGCCAAAAGAGAAGACTACAAGCACTTATTTGGAACCAGGTGGGGTCACGTGAATCATGTTTGCTTGGGAAACTTTAAACTGTCCCTTTTGAGCCTCCATGAAAAAGGGGGGAAAAAGAAATCCAGTATGACCTGATGTGCTCCAGACCAGACTGCAGCTTCTAATCAGCTGCAGAAACAGAGTACAAAGTACTGTTTGTAGCATACTGTAGAGGTAAGTCTTCAAACCAACCTGTATATACATGTAACAATGTGTGTTGTGTAGAGTACACAGCATGTGCCATAGTGACTGAGCATTTATTTCATGTAAATTAGTAAGCATGTCCATCACTGATCCCACTGCACCATAGCCCCACCCCTTTTTAGTTGACCACACCCCTCCCCATTGGCCCCACCCATTCAACTGTCTCCTGCAACCCCCTTTGATTTGAAGTCACCAGCCGCCACTGCACCTAGCTTAAGAAAATTAAGCATTTAATGGTCCAATTTGCTTGGAATGGCAAGTGTTTTAATGTGAAAATTCTAGCCCTTTTTCTTCCTAGGAAACTAGGCAAAGCTGGTCTTCTAGATATGCCTAGCTATCCTTATTTGACAGAGACTGATCCTTATATTCACTTATGGGCTAATATTGAATCAATGTTGCTTCACAGCTCTACCCATAGAACTCTTGCATGCTACTAAAAAAGACTTCCATCCCACCTTCAGGTATGGCAAACCATAGTACTTTCAATTAAGACCATAAGAAAGGCTACATAGCCACCATCTTGATCTACACACCTGGATGTATAAGACCCCATTATAGGTTAACCCATGTTTAAAAACTGGAGGGAAATTCACCATGTGGAAAGGCTATATCAGATATGACAATTAATTGACTTTATGAAGTATCCTCTGCCTGGCATTATTTGAACTTCTTTGTAGCAATTTTATTCTTTCTACAACAGATTTCTGGGAATACCTCCAAGTTAGACATGCACTTCTCAACTCCACCTTAAGTATCCAACCCATGACTATATATCAAAAAAAGTCACCTGAGCCTGGGGTTGTAAAGGAATTTCAAGTCACCTAAAATTATCTCTTATTTATTTATTATTCTCTAAGCCAAGCAGATATAAATTAAGAAAATGCTAGAAGTATGTATTCATAGGTTTGATGCCAGAACAAGTTAATATGCCTTAGACAATCAATTAAAATCCTCCTCAAGCTGGCAAACCCCCCTAGATTTCTAAATGCATCAATTAAAAATGTATTTTTTTGAAGGATACAGGACTCTTTCCACTTATGGGGAAAAGGCTTCATCATTTCAGGAAATTGTATAATATGTCCTAATATTATAGCAAATTAATTACTTGTCATCTGGGAATGTACACAAGTGTTGAAATTAGGGCATTTTAAACAGGACTTAACATCCACTTTCTAGAATTCCCCAATTAAATCTGTGGCATTTGTTTGGATTTTATGGGATTTTGCTTCCTGTCCAACATTGCTCTATGTACAACAGACTTTTCTTCTCCAAGTAGCTGTTGTTACCAAACTGAACATGGCTTCTAGGTGGAAATCACTGTAGTCCCTTTCACCCGAAAACATACAGGTTTTTTATTATAAAGTATACTACATTGTTAGAGATGGGGGGATTTACTTACCCACTTCATAGGATCATAGGAAATTACTAGGCTATTAGCCCTGAGACCCTTACCAGCCTAGCCAAGAATTTAGCCCATGCTCCGAAAAGTCAGCACCAAATGCCCCTGTCCAACTGCAACACAGGTGGAATCCCAGGGATGTATTTTTGTTCCCCATCCAGTTATCCAAGTTGTGCTTAAAAAGGATTAATGAGGTACTTGGCTTCACATGGAGAGGAAGTCTATTCCACAGAAGGGGAGTGTCTGGGACACAAATCTGTCCTGCCAACAAGTCCTATTTTTGTCACAGCCAGGTTGAGGTTACACGTGTGGGTTACTCGAGTGGAGCTTGACTTGTGGATATGCATAATTTCTGACAAGGTAAGATCTGAGATTGGTTTGTATGACAGACAGAGGTCAATTCTGAGGAGTCTGTATGAGACTGAGTAGAGGAACAGGGCTTTTAGCCTATCTGTGTTGGGTAAATGTTTGAGGCCCTGGATTCTCCTGGTTAGGAATCTCTGTGGTCTCTCCAGCTGCTGCATGTGCTTTGTGAGGTGCATGCCGAAATGGGCATTGTACTCAATAATGGGTCTTATAAGGGAAGAATACAAGGTAGTTATGACCTCCATGTCCCTGGATGATAAGATACCTTTAATAATAAGGTGGGTCATGTAGAAAGCTTTCTGTACAATAGAGGCAATAGGGTGGTCAAACGTCAGTTTGCTATCAACCTGGGTGTCCAAGTCCCCTCATGACTGATTGCATGCTTAGGACCTTGTTATTAATGTGACAATTTGTGGGGATGTCACATTCCCCAAAGGGTATGATAAGGCATTTTTTTGGCATTCAGTTTGAGGCCATGTTTCTGGCACCAGATATCTGTTTGGGTGAGACCCTCTTGGAGGATGTCCACATCACTAGGGGAATTGATGACAGTGCCCAGCTAGCAGTTATCTGCAAACTTGGCCAGCCATAGCCTGTTGGTTTTGGTCTGCACCTCAGAGAAGTATATCCCAAACAACAGAGGCCCCAAGACTGATCCCTAGGGTACACTGCTCATTATGGTGTACTGCTTGAGGTGGCTTCCCCTATTTTGACTAGGTGGGTTCTATCAGCGAGCCAGTTTGTTACCCATCTGGTAACATATGGATTAATGCCTAGTTGAGAGAGTTTATCTATTATACCTGAGTGGGGAATAGCATCGAAGGCTTTGGCCAGGTCAACGAAGGCGGTGTGCACCATCTTCCCCTTATCCATGGCTTTGGTGACTGTCTCAAAGTAGTTGACCAAATTTAACAGGCATGATCTCCCCTTGATGAAACCAAACTGTGTGGGATCAAGTGTTTGGAGGTTGCCAATATCCTTGTTAATGAGGTCCATGATAATCTATTCCATGACCTTGCAGATCAGGCTAGTTAGGCTGATGGGTCTATAATTTCCTGGCTTGGTGGATGTTCCACCTTTGTGTAAAGGGATGACAGTGACTGTCCTCCACTTGGCTGGAACAAAGCTGGTTTTCAGGCTTTGGTTGAATAGAGTGCCTAATGGTGCTGCAAGTTCCTGCATGAGTTCATGTAGGATGCATCCTGGGATGTTATCAGGTCCCTTGGAGGCTGTATTTTTTGCCTTTGAGAGGGCCGTGCTCCCTAGAGTTAAGGGAAGGGGGGCAGGTACTGGGGATGTCCTGATTTACTGATGGC
Organism: Protopterus annectens; assembly: GCF_019279795.1. Taxonomy (NCBI): domain Eukaryota; kingdom Metazoa; phylum Chordata; order Ceratodontiformes; family Protopteridae; genus Protopterus; species Protopterus annectens. Next base: position 1,615,813,271 of record NC_056743.1, on the reverse strand, counting down.
GGACAGAGGGGTGAAGTTTTCACTGAGGCTGTCACACAGCTGGTTGGCTATATCTACAGCATTTGTGTATGTGGTGTCCTTGACCACCAGTTCTGAGTAGATCTGAGTGCTTCCTTTGAGCTTGCGGACACATGTGAAGAAGGCCTTATGATTGTCTTTAGTATATGTGGCCAGTTTTTATTTGAAGTTTGCTTTGGAGGATTTCACTAGTGCTTTTATTTGCTTGTTCAGGCTAAGGAAAGATTGTTTCCAATTAGGCACCTGCTATTTCTTGGTCCTGGACAGCAATTTTTTGCTTTTATTATAGATTTACCACCTCCAACTGGGGGAAGCATTAACTAAGACCAATTCAATTATGGAAATGTATAAAGTCAAAGATGTATAAGTGCAGGTCTAGAACAGCAATCATTTGTCTGTTTCAATGTATTTCATTTTCTCACTGTGCAGTTATGTGAGTTGACAAAGTGTATTGTTACTTGGTGACTAATATTTTCATTTGCTATATGATCTTGAATTATACTTTTTCATTATTTAGACAGATACATAGATGGACAATTAGACAGACAGATAAGACAGATTCAAAGATTTTGTCCTGCAAAGACTGGTGTTGCCTTTATTTATACAGACAGAAAGATAGAGAGAGAGGTAGATAGATCGACAGATGGATAAGCAGGCAGACAGAACAGGTGTTGTGGTAGACAGCTAAAAAAAAGAAATAGATTGATTGTTCATTAATTTGGTTTCTAAAAGTACTATCACCCCTTCTTAAACCTACCCAGCATGTTTCAAAGATGGCGAGAGGAGAGGATTAAGGAGGGACTTGCACCCCCTCACACACACATTCAAATAGAATTAACAAAAGTTTAAAAGTTATACCTAATAAATCCCATTGTGTTCAGTTGATAGAAAACCATTCCTCCAATATTTGTGCCTGTCAGAAAGAAGTGACAGCTGTCATACAACATCACTGGTATAACATCCTTACAGCTACAACAAAGCAACTTGCAGCAATCAATGTTCTCCATTATCAATGACACTTTTAAGATGGAAGAAAGATGTGTTCACTCTGTCACTTTATCTTTAAGTGATGACATACAATACAGATAGACTTTCAGATTTATTATATGGGAAAAATGTGTGTATTCTGTTCATGATACATATGAGTGGATGCCAAGAATATCTGCGAGCATCAACATAGAATGAAAAATTATTGCTTCAGCCTTAACCAAGTCAGCTTGCAGTCATTTAACAAAGGTTATTACCCAAGAAGTATTTAACTTATTTTTATATCAGACACATTTACCTGGCAGAAGGATATATACAACTGGATATTATCAGCATAAAATTGCTACTTAATATCTCTTCTTCAAATTAGATCTCCCAGTGAAAAGATGAATGCCATCAACAAAGGAAGAGCCAAGAATGAACCGTGAAGCAACAAACGTGTCAGTGGGTAACACTGAGAAGGGGAAAAAAACTCAGATCATACACTGAATGTGCCTCAAAATTTAGGAGCAGAACCATTTAAACATTATGACTGCCTTTAAAAATTAATCAAGTCTCCATGCTCAGTGTTACCAAATGATGAAGAAAGACTGAAGAGGTGCACGATCTTAGTATTATGAGAAGCTGTCAGTCCGGAATGACAAGGATCAAGCAGACTGTAAGAATGTAGCTGTTACTCCACTGTACATAAACTTCTCTCTCTGTTACCTTCCCAGGATAATAATCGCTCTTATAGATCATCTCTAAAGATGGTTTCCTCAAAAATGGAGTAACAAGGGTGTCAAACAAAAATGAAAAACTTCTGTCCTGAGAAAAGACTAAGAAATATGAGCATAGCTGGAGTTAAGAGAGTCACCATTAGTAATAAATTGCTTTGTACATCCAGTGTTCATGGACAAAAGGTAAGATGTATAGCTGATCTAAATATGAACGTCGCATCAAAATCAGACAAGTCAGACGAAATACTAACAGAAGAAAGCAGGACTGTTCCACTTATAACAATCTCAACAAGTGTCCAGAGAAAAATGACCATGGATTTGGGCAATTTGGTCAGTGAAAAGTATCTCAACACCTCAGACTGTGCAGATATAAATGCATTCCTGTTCATAAGACAGGCTGGGCTGCACAACCTGGCCATGATCTGGGAGATAATTTGGTGGGATGATTTCCCGCTGGTTTGGTGGGATGATTTCCCACTGGTTTGGTGGGATGATTTCCCACTGGTTTGGTGGGATGATTTCCCACTGGTTTGGTGGGATGATTTCCCACTGGTACACTATTATTGGACAAGAGCTTGTAAGGTTACACTTGTCTGAGCTCTTTCCTGTGAAACTTGCAAAGGTTAAAATTCTACCATCACTCACAAACAATAACATGTTGAAGGCAGTTGTAAATATAGGCAGATTGATCAAGAGTGTCCATAAAGATCTTATTATAATACATAACTAAATACCCATGATAATTCAGATGTGGTTCGACCAGGAGCTGAACTAGAACAAGAATGTGCTAACTATTCCTCACTTCTCTGACTTACGTCAAGTCAATATCATCTCAACCATTAAAACCCACTATGATGTTCACTTGACGCCTTGTGACAGTGACAAGAGTAAGGCTAGGTAACAAGTGCCAGGCCAGTATGCTGTGGCTGGAGGAATTTGTCCACTACCTTCAAGGTTGCACCTCTAGTGGGATCCCTGCATAATATTCTTAAGCACAGAACATGCATGGCCATCTATACATGTAAGCACAGGATAGTCATCAGTTCATCATTTAGTGAGTGAAACTGTTTGGGGAGGTATAAACTGATACAGACAGCTATCATCACATTCCCCCTCTCCCTAAGGCAGGATAACAGGTCTTTGTCACTTGCTTCTGTTACTCAGGCTTATCGTGGCATATAAATGTCAGATAGCACCAGGTATCAGGAGAAGCATGCGGTTCCTCATTTAAAAATGGAATGACTTGCAACTCCTGATTTTGGTATAAAAGTAATATGACATAATTCATTAAAATGCCCTCTGTCTTATGAATCACATCATTTTGGTATAGTGAAATATTTGCTTGCCACTGTCAGTGAGGCTTCATCTGATCTGAGAAAATACCATCTGCCAATTAGCATGTTAGACAGGACTTCGGCAGTACAAAACAGTGCCATCGACAAGCAGTATGTATGTATCATTGCACAAGTAGCAGCTTGTCTTTTATCAGAGAAGTAAACTCCCTTTCTCCGTTGTGTAATGAGAGAGCTGGCATTCTTGGTGATGACCACTTTCGCTTGATCTTGAGTGCATTTTTGGCAGTCTTTAATCAGCGGAAGATGCAGTATAACATCTTAAGGGAAGACAGGTGTTTTTTTCTACTCTAACATTGCAGTTTCTTTCCTTGACTTTTCAGTAAACTTTGTATATAATGATGATGAAAGGACTTTACTGAAACAGCTTTATAAAATCAGCATTTTAATCCATTAACAGAAATGCACACTATTACTAAATGTCTCAGTAGTATTTTATTGCATAGCCATGCATTGCAGTACCATGGAGACGATGGGTGAGGAATAGGAAATGGCAAAAGGAAACAGAATGAGGAAGTGCACAGCAATAACAGAGAAGGACACACCCAGCAAATACATTAGTGAGGATGTAAACAGAGGTCAGCATATGTTTGCTTACTCTTACTTACTTATTATTTTGGTGACTGCGGTAGGACACTAATCCCAGAGGACTGATTTTATATGCAATCTATCAGCAAAAAAATCTAGTAACTATGGAGATTCAAAGGGCATGTACTTCTTTAAACAATTAACAAAGGAATAAAGGTTGGATGACAGTATTAATCATTAGTAATTAGGCAATTAAAATATTAGACAGTAGATTACATTAGTAAGTAGGAAACTGTAGTGACAGAGATTACAGTATATTAGTAAGGAAGTAATAATATGAAAATACTGGCAGAATAAATTAAACAGAGAGAGAAAAAGTACACATCTGATTAAAATACTGAATGCACATATGATCTGAATCATATCACATATCATATCACATCACATCACATCACATATCATATCATATCACATATCATCTGAATTTTGCTAAGTTTTGCATTTATGTTAGATCAATAATCAATCTGATTTAAATTCCAAAACAATTGTGATATAAAAATTCAATAGAAATAATGATACAAAAGTTGACCTATGTAGACTGTAGACCTTATAAAATTAAGTGTAGTACTGCCAAATTCTCTTCCCTCAATATATTCCACTCCAAAATGACAATGTAGTTAGCGTTATTGGAAGCTGGGTTAATAAGTCCCTGTCTTTTGATTACCACGTAGCCACAGTTGTCAGAAAAACAAAAAACATCTGTTTAGCACAACTAATATCTAAAGGCATGTCAACAAGGACAAAAGGATGTATTATATCTCTTTATGCAGCCAAAATGAGACAAAGTGACATTCACATTCATCAGCTGTCCTCTCTGATGTACACTCATAGCTGTTGCTTCACTCTACAAGGCCTGGGATAACTACATTTTGTATTCTTAGTGAGTTTACTGTAATAGTGCACATTTTTGGTGATTATTAGAAATCTAGCTGAAGTTTGTAAGTGTTTTAACTTTAGTTAGAATCTAGCCATTTTTATGCCTCCTATTGCTGTAAAACCTTGAGCAGTGTCATCGTTGTTTGAATTTTTTCAGCTTCTTCAGCTTTTCTGTGTTGCTATAAAGTGCTTGTCTTGGCTCTGTGCAGATCATTGCACAGCAGTGTTTAACTGCGCTGTATAGGTACTTGATTCTTAAGCCATATTTTTCCCTATACCACCTAGCCTCCACAAATCACTACTGATTAGTGTAATTATCAATATTTGTAGTAAAGATGGGTCTATATTACTTTATCGAAAAACCTAGTCGGCAAAAGCTGTTTGACGACCAATAAACAGTGAACTGTCATGTCTTCCAATGGCCACTTCAGCAAATTTTTTCATAGGGAAACAATCACTTGGCCAGCCAAAAAAGAGACAATATTTCAAACCCTTCAATGTGGGGGGCTGTGCCCCCCACACCCCTCTAACTAAATATACCAACTCCGAGATTGCACAACAGTGGGGAAAATGGCAAATTCTCAATGATGGTCAAACTATTTTTTCCCCTAGGAAAAAATTCCTTGAAGTGGTCATTCAAAGACGTGAGAGTTTGTTGTTTATTGGTCGGCAAACAGGCGTTCGCTGACTAGGTTTTTCGATAAGGTAATATAGAACCGTACAGATAGCTGCCCACAGTTGTGCAAAGAGTTGCACTGAACACAGTAGGTTTGCATAATAGCATCAAATGGCCTACAGCTGCTCTATTTTAGCAAATTACCTTATAGTTGCCTCACATTGCTCTTAGTTCATAATTGCTCTGCATAGTGTATATTAAACAGTAACTTAGCACAACTAGGTGTTCCTACCCCAATAAAGTCCATTATCTATTTCATTTAACTGGATGTAGTACCCTGTGTATTCAAGAAAATTCTCCTAATCTCGGGGCTAAAATGCAGGCTCAGCCTGATTGACTTTCTTCTGTTGAACATCTCATAGCACTTGATATGCTTAGACAGTATAGAACTTCCTGGTGCTGACAGATAATGAACTTTTGCTTAACACAACACAGTCTGTAAAACACATATTTAACTAATTTGGAGGCCTCACTCTCACAAAAGGACATGGACTATGAGCAACATATACATCTACATCATTCCACACAAAGTCACACTAAAATGTCTTACAATGAGGCTGTAAAAGTGTCTTTGCCAAAGCCTCATAGATCCTCAAAGACTAGCACAAGGATTCAGCAAGAACCCCATGCTCACATTAAGGGCTGTGCTAAAATGGCCCTGTGTCCATGATGCTGAGATTCCTGATTCAGACATACATTAGCTGTAATGATGAAAGACATGGCTATCAGCTACTCTGTATGTCTCTCAATTGCCATTAGCTGCCACAAGTGCAGATCAGCTCTTCCTGCAGTAACAACTGCAGCAGGAGCCACATCATGTTAGCACAGACACCCCCCCATTCACTCTCTGACACCCAATACAGAGATTCAAACACATACAAACACACACACACATACATACATGAAAACACATATCACATACCTCATACCTGTCTCTGTGGTGTCAGAAAGTCCTCAAAGTCTCTTTTTTCCTACTCTCATAAATCACAGATGAATTCAGTCATTTGTTAATGCCCGACATTAGAGCCTCACAGTTTATATCTTTCAGGTAATTCATAGTGGTGCAAAAACTGTTAGACCAGAAACTTTCTAAGTTTTTAGGAGGCAGTTGTAACATTTGTGCCTAATTTTGTCATGTCTTAATCTATGAGGTTGGCAGCAATGCCTCTTGCTCCCTTCCTTTCATATATCTCAAACTATTGCAGACATGGAACAATGTCTGAGATCCTCGATCTATATTTAAAAAACACATTCCTACATTAACCTGTCAGTTAGTGCAGTGGTTAGTGCCCAGCTTTACTGTTGCAAGGTGCAATGATTCCACTCCCCTTTAGAGCCTTTAAAGCACACTATTTAATAGTATCCCTGATATCTAGTGGTTCCCCATAGCACATATTCTTTTCTTTATTATTCTTTTTATCCTGGCAGTGAAAACTTCACCCCCCTCTCACCCCCTAAATGGCCCATCTCAATACCGAAAGATTGACAAATTCCGGTAATAACAGCCACACAGGTAAAAAATGCACTCTCCAAAGCTAAGAATGCAGCTTCCATGGGACCAGATGACATCCCAGGCTGTGTACTAAATGAACTACAAAATGAACTGGTACCTCACCTAATCATCATGTTTAATCATAGCCTAACCTCAGGCTTCATTCCCACTGAGTGGCGCATAGCTGCAGTTATCTCACACCGCAAGGGGGGATCCACATTGGATCCCAGGAACTACTGTCCCATCAGTCTGATAAGCCTGATCTGCAAGGCTAAGGAACGTATTATCATTAAACTTACAAACAAAGACATTGGCAACCTTCAAACACTGGACCCCACACTGTTTGGTTTCGTGACGGGTCGATCTTGTCTCCTGAACCTGATTGACTTCTTTGAATCAGTCTCCAGAGTCATGGACAAGGGTAAGGTGGTCCACACAGCCTATCTGGATCTCACCAAGGCCTTCAACACCTTCCCCCACTCTGGAATCATAGATAAACTTACTAAGCTGGGAATTAATTCCTACATCACTCGATGGGTTGCCAACTGGCTTACTGACAGAACCCACACTGTAAAAGTAGCCAACTCCAAATCCAGCTCCAGACAAGTGACAAGTGGAGTACCTCAGGATTCAGTCCTGGGACTGCTCTTGTTTGGCATCTACTTCTCTGAAGTACAGGCCAACACTAAGGGACTCTGGCTAACAAAGTTCACAGATGACTGCAAACTGGGAGCCATTATTGAATCCCCAAATAATGTAGATATTCTACAAAAGGGCCTTACAAAAACAGATGCTTGGTGCAGGAGCCATGGGCTCAAGGTCAATGCCAAGAAATGTATAGTTATCCCCTTTGGGAAAAAACATGTACCCATGAATTACCACATAGGTGGCAGTACACTAAACACCGAAAGTGTGATAAGAGACTTAGGGACACAGGTGGACAGTGGTCTCACCTTCGATGACCACATCGCCACAACAGTCAGAAAATCCTTCTATGTGGCACACCTCATCACTAAGGGCTTTTCATCCAGAAAAAAAGAGGTCATTGTCCCACTGTACTCATCCCTCATTAGACCCATTATAAAATACAACGCCTCATTTGGTATGTACCTCTCAAGACATCTGCAACAACTGGAAAGGCCGCAGAAATACCTCACTAAAACAATCACAGGTCTAAAGCAGATGCCCTATGCTGACCGTCTAAAAAAACTCCAGCTATACTCTGTCGCATATTGTCTACTCAGAGCCAGTCTCTGCTTAACATACAAAGCCATGTGAAACCCAGAGCTGTTGGACATGCTACAGTTAAAGAAATTCCAGTCTCTTAGAGACACATGCTCCAGGGATCTAAACCTTGTCATCACAATGAACAAAACATGCTGGAGGGATAGGTTCCAGACCCAGAGACTCCCCAGACTCTGGAATAGACTGCCCATACATGTCAAGTAGAGCCTCTCTTTGGCCCTCTTCAAAAGGAACCTTGATGATTGGATGGGAGATATGAAATTCACCCCAGGGATCACGTCAGTCACCCTGCTAGACAGGGGTCCAGGGAAGTAAATACTGTGGGAAGAAATAGCTAGGGAATTGTTATGGCTAGGCTTGTATAGGCCTAGGGCCAATAGCCTAGTACCAACCTATGAACCTATGAACCTATAAGTGCCTTTAAGGCACACTATATATTGAATCCCTGTATATAGTGTTTTACAGCCATCTTCACTAAGTGCCATTACAGCATGAGACCTTATCTCTGGTGGCCATTGTTCCCACAGACCCATGTAATTATTGAAATCCCTGATGGGTGGTGTTCTCCCATGAACCAATGTTGCAGGCTTTGCTCATTAGTCTATTCCTTGTGGAGGTACGGCAGGCACCTTAATCCACCTGTGGCTGTGTAAATGCCTTATCACAGTTGGTTCTGAGGGAGGAGCACATGGCTACATAGCATATACCTCTTTCCCACACAGCCTCATTAGCATGTAGCATGGCCATGGAGACAGCTCACCATGGTACTATGCGTCTTCAAGCTGCAGCACAGTGGTAGGGGTGTCTCTGACTGAATCTGAAATGGTTAACCCAAAGTGCACATCTCATGCACATTTTGTGGTAACATTTCTGAATCTGGGGTCTCAGCAAAAATCAAATTCCACATCAACTTGTGGCATATTTCCAGCAAAGAGTCAGCAGGTATAAATCATGCCAGAAGAAGTACACAGAAGCATTCTACAAATATAAGCATTTTAGTGACTGGAGACTCTATAGTCAGATATTGATTCTTTTCTCATCAAGCGAGACAAAAACAGGACAATGGTGAATTGGCTTTCAGGTGCCAGGATCTCTCATATTGTAAGGGCCCTTAAGATCATTTCACCTGACAAATATGACTACAACTTGGTAGTGGCTCATGTGGGTATGAATGAATTGGCTCATAAAACCCTGAGGGATATGCAGAGAGACATATCTCCATGCTTGTCACAAATTCAGGCAGAACTGGTCCTGAGCAGCATCCTTCCTTCTCCAAGAGTAATAACTAATTATAAAGAAAAGATACCCGGCTTCAACAACTGGATAAACAGTTGGTGTCATTCCAGGGGAATCTAGTGTGTGTCAGCAATGGATGAGGTGCTTAACAGTCCAACCAGTCCAACTAGCTTTGCCAAGGATGACCTGTACCTCTCATTCCAAGGCTTCTGCATACTGGCTGAAGTATTTTCTGCCCCATAGCACCTTTTTAGTCAGAGTCTAGGTGACGGTCATCTCAACATAACTAAACATATCAAATCCTAAACAGAATCACATTTAGGTGTCTCTGCTCAATGCCAGAAGTAGTAACAACGAAATACCCAATCTTGAGCCTTTCTTGCATTAGGAGTGCATCTGTGTCTATGTAATTTCTGAAACCTGGTTTAAATGTTGAGAAAATACTTCCTCCGTACAAGGATTTTACACCTAACCTGTCTTCATACCCACTAGCAACAGTGGTGGTGTATCCATATTTGTTAAGGACAATACTACCAATAGGTAGTTTACCCTGGAACTGCTCCTTGTATTACTAATGGACAGAGGCAGCTCCTGAATTCTTTATCCCATGCACAGGTCCCCCTGAAATTATCTATGTTATGATCTCAGTTATTCTTACTAGAGGTCATATATAATTATCCACATGGGATGTGTAAGGCCAATCTAACACTAAATAGGATAGATTAATTTGAGTATGAAAAAACTTAAAAATGGCCTTCAAGGGCAACTAGCTTAGTACTCATCTATGAATCTAAGATTATTTTAGTGCTGAAGGCATTACAAAAGCCTTGTTAAGAAAGTGGGCCATATTTATTTATGTGGTCAAATAGCTGTACAATAGTTTTTCAAATATTTTTGTGTTCGGGTACACATTGAAAATAGTTTTGAAGTCCTTCAATTCAATGGGAGTGGATACTTTTGAGGGTAGAATAATGTTTGAGTGCTTAAAAGCATGAGGTACTATTTCAATGTGAGGAACACATTATCACATTCAACATGTGTGTTAAGTGGCTTAATAAATTGTTAAACTGCAATTGTAGGGCAAGTGGGATGAACAGTACTATACTTGGCAGATGAAGAGCTTAGACTTTTTAACAGAGCTTTAGTTTCTTTGACAAGAATTTGGGAAAATGGAACGTTGCAGAATAATCAGTGGGTGTATATATCTGAGAGGGAGGATCACTAGCTTGGTCACTGTTGCAATGGAGGCAGAAGGAAATGGATTAGGAAGAACATGTAGCTTCTACATATGTGTGCTTTTGATAACAAGGTGTTTCATTTGTAGTTTGAGTGGCATTTGACATGTGTCCTGCCAATTGCTTTTTTTTTTCTTTCCAGAAACGTCTAGGTTTGTTAGATACATTTAGCTTTATCGGCCTGAATGTATCTATAAAGACTTAAGAAAAGTAAAAAGTCATGGACATTCAGAAGCCATATTGCTGAAACACTTGATGCCCTTAAGAGGTCATTTGCATATACCTCATGGGCCTCTATTACAAAAGATTTAAGGTATCCTACAGTGAAATCTCTAGCTTGCCTAGGGTTTTTCTTATAATTTTTACTTAGGAAGGTAGGTGGGAATGTAGGGGAGTGCTTTGATTAGAATAAATGTAATGATAAGGGTGGAGGAAGGGAGAGCAAAATAAAGCCTTCTTAGAAGAAAATTTCCTCTTAGTAAAGCAAAATCATTTTGAATTTTTGCTGTGGTACTGGACACTTATGCAACTGAACATGTTAGATCCGACTTATGAAACTCATACTGGTGGTTAATGCTTCTGTGGAGGGATTATTCAGAAAAATGCCACTGTTTTCAGAATTGTAATATACAAGTAAGTTGTACTCAGGTCTTGTAAAACTTACAGTAGCTAAACATAAACAATGTGATTTAATTTGCAATGTGTGTTTATTTACTAATGGCACAGAAAATTTTATGGAATGTACAGCTGTGAGGCTGTAATTCATTTTGCCTTGTAATTACAGGATCTGAGACTTTTTCCTAGCAAAGAAACCAAAGACTATAAAAGAATTAGAAACTACTGTCAAGAAAAGTTTAACCAAGGACAAGATAGCAAACTCATTAGTATGCAAATGTGAAAACATGCTTCAGTGCATCTGCAGTCTGTAAGGAAGAACATAAACCAGATAGCTTAAGAAAAAAGAGCAGATGAGAAGAAAGATACCAGGAACTTGTGGCTTGTGAGTTTATTTTTCTGTTATTTTGTCTCTCTGGCTGGAAAATAAACTATTATAGAATAGGTCCATTTATTTTCTTAGATAAGAATAGCTAAATAAAGCTCTAGTTTGATGGTTTTACTTTACTGCATTCTCTTTGTTTGAAAGGATTATTTTCTGTTTTTCTGTGCAACTCAATATTTCTCTGTATAACTGTTACTGCATTGCTTAACTCATTTTATTCTGAGTTAAGTATTTTTTACCCATCTCCACTGATCATACTGCTCTGCATATGCTATCATTTGTGTTTATAATTATGTGGTTTATATTAGAAAGAAGATGCCGTGGTGGTGCAGTGGTTAGCATTGCAGCCTCACAGCAAGAGGTTCTCCCATTCAATTCTCAGCTGGAGACCCTTCTCTGTGGAGTCTGCATGTCCTCCCCGCAGTCGAGTGACATCTAAAGACATGCAGGTAGGTGTGTGCGTGAATGGGTGTGCCTTCCTTGAAGGTTGGGCCTTAGGCTGACAACCTGGCACTGTAAAAATCCACTGCCAATCATTAGCGGACCGGAGTTCCGCTGTGGCGGCCCCTAACCGGGAAAAGCTGAAAGACTATATAGTTTATATTAGGAAGAGTGGAGCAGTGACTGGGAGGTCTGCAGCTTGGAACTTTGGAGTCAGGATTTGTGGCAATTTATACAGTGTGCAAGGAAAGAATGCTGTGGCATTGATTAATATTATCTGCCATCTCTGAAAATTACTGTGTGTGTGTGTGTGTGTGTGTGTGTGTGTGTGTGTGTGTGTGTGTGTGTGTGTGTGTGTGTGTGTGTGTGTGTGTGTAAATTTATTTAAAGTTACAGATACTGTGGTCAAGGCAGTAGTAGAAGACACTCAAACTCAGAGAAAGACTGGTGAGAAAGTGTTCTTTGGAGCTAGATCAAATATTAATAATATTAACAGAATACTCTCTTCTTGGGTGTGGATTTGGAAGGCCCCTACTCAAAGAAGTAGTTTATATTTTATGCCTGCTCCTCCAGCCTGGAAATTGCTTTGTGTGCCTTATTTATACTTTAGTCCATTTAGTTGCAGTGATTATTTCAACAAATCATACCAATGGTAGACATTCACACTGGTTGACAGTGGTGGTTTTCAGACCCTCCCATCTGTCTACCAGCATTCTTTTCCCTTTATGCTGCTTAGAATCAGTTGGATTCAAACCCATTTGACTGTCTATTTTTTACTTAACTGCTTTAAGTCTCAAAACCTTGCAGTGGCAATCAACTGACAGTTACAAAGCCACATGGTCAGATTCTCAGAACACTTTGTTTAGGTGCCTTAAGAGGTCTCAGCTAAGGGCAGAGTTAAATAGATGAAAGTGATTTAAAATATGCTGGCTCACTAAGTATCAGCAGAATATGTACTTAATGGATGATTCCAAGTATAATAATTTATGGATTACCTTCATCCTTCCTTTACAAAACTCTCCTGTCCTTTCATAAGCAAGATAATGATACACATAATAAATGTTTCCTTTACCACCAACAACAAAGGTAAGCCCACTGATGTAGTATTTGCTTACGTAAAAAAGGCCTCTGCTACTTTAGTCACTTACTTCTCATAAACTGACTGCGTTTATTTGGCATCCTCATGAGAGTATAGCTGTCAACCAATCAGGGGCAAATCTCAACAGAATCAGGAACAAATTCAGAAATAATCAGAGCAATCATGGACACTTTTATAATATTAATAATATTAACCTGAGACTTTGACAGAATAAGAGAATGTGAATTGATATGCATTTTCTGAAGGGAAAAAGTATATAACTCTATTATGATTATTTATTAAATATAATTCATCACCTTCAATCCAAAAATCACCAGGTTTAGGAGGGATTAAGGAGGGAGACAGAGCTAAATTTTAGTCAAAATCAGGTGCGTCTCTGAAAATCAGGGATATTTGAGAGGTACAAGACAGTAAATTATGCTAAACTCTTTATACTGTGAAATTAACAAGGCAGTCCCTACAAAAGTGCACTACCAGCAGGAATTCTTTAGGCTAGACCCTTGGAGGTTTACTTTTCACACATTTTATTAACTTTGTACCTCCAACATAAAACAATTATTTTATTCTCAGATTAATCAACCTGTTTTCCTTAGAAAAGGTACCTCACTCTCCAATGTGTATTTTCATGTTTATTTAGACTTTCACATTTATAGCTCTTATTTTTTCCATCAACTACCCCATCAAAATATACTGGAAGGCTAGGAATGTGAAAACAGAAGTGCTCCAGTATAACGTAATATTAAAAGAGGATATAAATGCAGTTATTAATCCAGGATCAAATGCCACATCTAAACTGCACCTACAGTTCAGAGGTTTAATGAATAAAGGAACTCAGTGAATGGGGTGCAAAATACATTGGCATTTATACCGGCATCGGGAAAGATATGCATTCCATTCTCATTAAATTCATTTGGAAACTGCCTTGATTTAGATTTATTTTAATTGCTTATAGTTTATTAACCTCATATGCAGACATGTCTAAGTGTATCCTTTTTAAGCCATGACTTGGGCCAAAAGGCAACCAGTTACAGCACTCAAAATAGTATATGCATAAAACACTGTTATAGAAATCATAGTGACGATACAGAACACAAAATGTGCATAATTTTAAAATGATATTTAAAAATATTATGTAAATGTTATTTTAATTGAAAATAAAAAAATATTTGAGGAGAAAAAAAAAACAAAATGCACATAACAGGAAAGACATTAGCTAATGGACTTTTTATTGAATGCACAGTAGTTCAAAGTGCATTATGACCAAATATAGATGAACAAAGACAAAAGGCCAAATGTCAAAAACCTGACAGCATATATGTTTGGAGCATAAAATAATAAATATGTCACTGGGTAAAACATACTGAAACACTTGGTGACAATAATATTAGTCTGTTACATGGTATCACTATAGAACTTGATAGCATAAAGTTGTAATTTCCACCAACTTTCTTAATTGTGGTCAGGTGTAAACTGGACAGTGCTTAAGCTTGTCAGGTATACTGATCTGAGCTGCAACTCATTGTCAGGAAAACTGGAAAAAGCCTCAGAAAAAAAACATATGAGCATTTATACAACATTACCAAGAAGAAGAAGAAGGAGACTACTGTCCTTCAGAGAAATGTTAGAATATAACGCAGAAGGACATTTGTCCTGCATCTTGGGAAATGCACCAGTTGACCTTAGGGAGGGGTCGTGGGAGTAACTGAGTTCACAGAATTTGCCAGGCAGCTAGATTTCGATGTGGAAACACCCCTAAAGCTAAATTACTGTATTTCCATTAGGAGTGTCTTAAAAATGAAAACTGCAAAAGCTCCAGCTTTATGCCATTGAGATATGTTTAAAAATTGTTTTAGTGATATTATTTTATAATTGTTTATTTCAACAATGCTTTTTTTTTTTTAATTTTGTATACTTACTGTCTAATATTTTAAATGATTTTTAATGTGGTGCCTTTAAATGTCATTTACTGTGAATGTCAAATGACTGTTTGACTATATAAATATCTGTGTTTATACACATTGTACTCAGTTCTGAAGAAGTTCTTTACCTGTGCAGAAGAGCTAAACTTTTGAATATGTGTGAAATGTTCTTCTAATGAGTCCAACGTGTGCTCCAGGGTAACATTATCTCTTTGGCTATTGGCTTTTACAGTTATGCTTTCCATTACTGCTTTGGTTCTATGATACATACATAACTTTTTTTATTATTATTATCAGTTACTAGTGCATTTATTTTGTTCAGTGTATCTGTACCCTGCACTTTGGCTGCAATGCAGCAGCCCTTTATGGATTTTTTTTTTAGTTAGTGCCAGTAAATTACTCAATATCTTGGCATTTTATAGATTACATTGCCTTTAATGCATGCCAACTTATGCCTTTGCATTTTATAAGAAATTATTATCCAATTATTATACATACATTCCCTAACTGTACACGCCCTACAAGTATATGCACTAATAAACCATAGCAAGCTGTACATTTTGGTCACCCTCAACCATTGTGTTACATTCCATCATATTTAAAAATGCATATCCACTCTTATTAGCCAGTTTGCTCATTTAGTTTGTCTTGGTCACTACCATCTTGCTTCCATGAATACATATCTATTCTAACCTGCTGAGTCAAGGCTACAAATACATTACTGCTTCCATCCTGCACTCCTCATGAATTGGAACCCCAGGATTTTACTTTTCTGGTTAAGCTCCTACACCATGGATAACCTTTGTTGAAATGTGACTCTCTGGTGTTGGTATGTCTTTCTCTGATCTCATGAAAATGCTTGCACTATGATTAAATATCTACTATCTGACAGTAATCTGATTGCCACCACAGCATCTTCTGTTAAACCTTTTGTGATTAAAGAACATCTGTTAAACCTTAATAAAGTTAAAGCTATTCCATATGGGGCATTACCAGGATTCAGTAAATTTTGTTCATCCTGAAATCTCCTATTCCCATCTCACTCCAACAGAATGCGGCCTAACAGGAATATCTTGGAGTACAGAAGCCTTCACAACATTCCTCTCGCTCCTTTTTACTTCACATATCACTTCTAAATGAGCAACATGAAAAACAAATAAAGACAGTCATTAGTATCAAGAGATTTATTCCATGTGTTGCAAGGGACATGCGTATTGTCAGCCTCTGCCTCTTCACTCTTCTGCCCTACAGAATGCAAAAATGGTAGAGTTGCATGTCGATGATACAATCTGCACGTGGCTCTAACTGCAGACGCTGTGTGGCTGTAAGTAACAAGTCTGTGCTGCAAACATTTTTCACTAAGCAAATTTCTTAGATATAGAAAAAGACAAGTAGCTCATTCTTTCACTAAAGCTCAAACAGTTTGACGTTTCTAAAGTACAAATGTTGCAAAATTCTTTTTTTTTACATTTAACATAAAGCTCTTAACCTCTGCATGCTTTCATCTGAGCTTATCACGCTACTTCAAAACTATCTTATTCATTACATTTTTGCAATGGCACAAAAAAAAAAAACTCCCATCAGTCATCCTCACTGTTGACTAATCCTAGGTAAGGGTCAAAGGTTAACACTCCTGCTATCAGTGCTAGACTACTATTGCAGATGCAAAGTGTCCAGCTATGCCATCAGCTAAATAGGTTCAAATATGGACCTGGATCATAAGGAGGATCAACAAGACAGTGGTTTTCAACAGCATGATCTCCATTTTCTTACCTTATCCTGCCACTGCGATCCAGATGCAAGAGGTGAAGTAGAACATCTGTGAATTCACACATCCAATGTCATTTCATCCCTAAAAATGATATTTCTCTGGCTTCAATTGACCTTCATCCCCACACCAGTGAATCTCTACTTTAGGCATCACATAAACTTTTCTACTGAAGTGGACGAAAAGCCTGCCCAGTAAAGAGAAATGTCTAAGATCTACCAGTAGGGAGTATGGTGGGTCAGTTAATGTTAGGTATGGCAGAAAGTATTGTCTGGGTATGTCCAGAGGGATTAAGAAAAGTGTGAGAGAGATGTCCATTAAAAAGGGTGTCTGATAATCTGGAGGGGTCAAATGACATATGAAGGATATCAAAAAAAAATTGCTATCATTTTCAAACCAGCTTGCAGTGCAAAGCTGAATTCATAATTGTTTCTCTCAGAGTACATAAACAGTGTTAACTTCCAAGAATAAGGTTATACCTGAAATTGTTATCTTGATAAAATTGCAAATGCTTTATCTAAAATAATAAGTGAAAAACAAATAACTACAGTCTATAGTAACAAGACATTTATCTCATATTTTATAAAGATCAGTTAAGGAAAAGGTGATTTCTTGCACACACATGCACATACACACACACACACACACACACACACACACACACACACACACACACACACACACACACACACACACACAACGTACACACATACAACCAAGCACAAGCAACTGTGCATAAATACATATACATACACACATACATAATCACTTGTATTTATAATTATATAGATAGATATGTATAGATATAGATATGCATATCCATATATGAATGCCATTATGCCATTTTCTCTCTAGCAGTAATAAGCCTCTAAGCTGGAGTTAAAATAACATGGAGTTTTCAATCCAGTTATCTCACAAACATACAATATGTGATAAACTGAAAAGACACAAATCTTCATGTTGGATATACCAGAGTAAACAGAAATTGGTTTTAGGCCTTACAACATTTACATTTTACTATATTATTAACAATGAATCCGTCAAAACACTAAACTGTATTTAACCACTGTCCTGCAATTAGAAATGATTCTGCCTTGTAATTATAATGTCTATATTCCTTCCACCAGTTATTGACATGTACAACATGCTTAAAATACCCCAACACATACAAAACGTATTATCAAAAAATGTTAATTAATAGTGCACTCAGCTCATGAGTCTCACAAAGCTATAGTTTATATAGCAATTTGTCTGAAATTCTGTACTCAACCACATACTATGTGTTGCACAAATTCCTAACTCTTGTGGCTGATTTATTCTCCATTACTAACTCTACAAGTAAATAGTATAAGCATACTACACTGTTAAAGTTCTTCTAACGGGTCCCTTTGTTTTAAAATTTCTTGAGTATTTCTCTTATGTGCAACCCATCTAACAGTGGAAGGTGTTAGAATCATTTTTTGCCATGATTCTTGTTTGCTGTTTCCACACTTAGACCTTAATTTTGCTAAAAATGCCTCTTAACTGAAATTGAGACCTTGACTTAGGGACAAATTCCAAAAGAATTTACAATTGAGGCAAGGCATTACACCAGAGTTGCTGATGTTGTCTCACATTCACAAAACCCAATTAAGAGTTTAAGATGAAGTACACAGATGAGGAAACACAAGCACACTGCAGTTCTTAGCAAACTACTTACAATTCCATAAAATGCTGGATCACAACAAAGTCCATATAAGACAGAAGTAAAATTTGGCAGATGACTCATAAGAAGAGCAGTATAAGTGGTCTGACAGCAACACATTAAGGAAAAAAAACATGGTTACATTCATGGCAGCGACTACCCTGAAGTCAAGATGTTAAGGATACAGGAGCTGTTATCAAGTGCTTTATGCCCTGCCCTGCAGAAAAGAGGTACCTACAACACGTGTAACTTCTTCTTTTTCTTTCAGCTGCTCCCGTTAGGGGTCACCACAGTGTTTCATCCGTTTCCATTTCTTCCTGTCCTCTGCATCTTGCTCTGTCACACCAACCACCTGCATGTCCTCTCTCACCACATCCATAAACCTTATCTTAGGCCTTCCTCTTTTCCTCTTACCTGGCAGATCCATCATTAGCATCCTTCTCCCAATATACTCAGCATCCCTCTTCAGCACATGTCCAAACCAATGCAATCTCGCCTCTCAGGCTATGTCTCCATACCGTGCAATCTGGGCTGACCCTCTAATATATTCATTTCTAAACCTGTCCATCTTCATCACAGCTTCTATTACACCAGTTCACTGGCCAAGAGGTTATCAGGTGCTGCCTGCACAAAGGACAAGTACGGACTGTGTTTGAATTATGCATACCTCACAAATCCATGTAGTCAATGGGGAAGTCTGATCCCACTACAGACATTTTTGCCAAGTTCCTGGTTGTCATGAGTTGCAAGGCAGCAAACTACAAATTTCCCAGCAGTATCAGCTTCACAAAGTGAATTTCCTAGCATCCATGTCTCAAGCACATCACAAATTGATTATTGTTAGTGGGCTGATTAGAATTGTCTATATCTTTACTGTACTTAATAAAGAGAAGTTGACGTTTACATTGAAGATTCAGTAGATATACAAAACATGAAAGATGTGTTATATATTAAGCTGTAAGAAACTTGTCTAGATCTAAATTAAGAAAATCCTAAATTATACAAATTTATTACATTAATTTTAAAAATTAAGCTTACTTCAAAGTCTTATCTTTCCATAATATAAAAAATGTGTTCAGCTTTAAAACAAATATTTGGGGAATTTTATGTAAAGACTATAAACACTGGTTCAGACATCTACTGTTCTGATGTAGCCAGGGGAAACTTTTTCATCTTCATTTTGTAAATAATATCCATGGAAATTGATTCCAAGGACCTTTATCTGCTACTGTTGGAGATGCAAGAAAAATTATAAAATGATTGGCAACATGTTTTGTGACTATGAAATTCTTAGAAAACTACATGGGAAATCCAAGAAAAAGAAAATGACTGGTAATGTGTTTTATGATTACAAAATTCTTATACATTTTTGTCAGTATGTGCAATATTTTTCAGTCTGTTGGGTTTGATATTTTTAATGTTTCTGTTTTATTATGGCTAGTCTGTGTTTTCTGTCTGGTGATTAGCAGACTGAATTAAAGGTCTGAACTTTTAATGAGCTGTAGGGAGAACAGGATTTAATTCCTTCCACCTCCATCTGACCACTGTGTGACTCTGACTAAGTCACATAACTACACAGTGTTCCTAGATTACACACCTTGCCTAGTGGGCTTACCTGGCTAATAAATAGTTAAAAGTAAAGAAAAAAGTTAAATATCTCCATTTATTAAGTTCAGATCAAACATTTCATTATGGATTATTATAACAGTATCAAGTACAAGTATAACAGAAATTTGACCAATTCTTCTTATTGTTTTAATAAAATGCTATATAGCCTTAGTGCTATATAAACCAATGAAGTGCAAACATTAGGTATGGGAAGCAAAGGGAGCACCGGCAATTACAGGGTCTGACCATACTTAGGAAACCTGTTAGAAATGAGTGATAATAGCAAAAGAGTACATTTAATGGGGAAGTGGATATCTTAAGCCTTGTCTGGTTGCATAAAGAGAAGGAATGGGATGAAACTGGTCACTGGGGAAGTGAGACGGGTGGTAGCTATGAATAGGAAAGGGGAGGGTCTGAAAGTATATACAGAAAGAGCAGTGAGGATCTGGATGCCATGAAGGGAGAAAGTGTAATTTTTGTCAAGGAAGTGCTTAGCAATAGACAGACCAATCAAACAGGTAAAATGAGTGAAACTGTAGTTGTCGTGGAGTATAAATGGTAGTACCAGGAACAGATACCGGCATTACCTGAGATTAGATGCACTGTGCCCAAACTGAGATAACCCAAATTATGGTGCTTAATGCAGCAGGAAAAGTATCAGGGAAGATACTTTTATGGAAGGAATGATAAACAGATCACATTATGAGGGTTGGTATTATGGTTACGTATGAGGTGAGAATGAGAAGAAATGCAGTGATTTGTTTTCTATTATAATAAGGTGTAAATGTTAGATATTTGTGCTGAGTGTATTATGATAAATATGTTGTATAATATGGTAGACAATTTTGGAATGAACATTATATGTGAACATGTCTATTTTAAATGGTATTGTTGAAATCTTTGTTATATATACTACACTGAAAATGATAAAGTTAAAAAATAAAAGACTGAAAACATTCTGAAGGGCTAGGAATAAATTATGGCATACAATTTTCTATCTAAAGCATCATAGTTATTTAAAGTATATACCACCTGTGTTTTTTCTTTTCTTTGTAAATACTGTATTTTTTTCTATCTTTTCTACTTTTATATGTGGTTGATTTATTCATGATTATTGCAGGTTCTCTCACTGACTTACTATAATGAGTGAATTCCAATGTGGATGTATTTTCACTGATATATTCTTGAGTATGTCATAGGAAATCAATGAACATGTAATGGAAAACATGCAGCAGGAAAGGCACCAAGACAGAACTCACAAGAGGTAGGAACATCCATTTTGTGATAGTTCTGATAATAGCATATTCACACAGGAACTCTTGCCATGATACTGTGCACGCTGCTCAGTTCATCTAACTTAATTATAATGCTTTAAAAGATGTTAAGAGTTTCTACATGTATAAATACAGGGGTACACCCATGAGTAGATGTCATCATCATCATCTTTCGGCTTTTCCCATTAGGGGTCGCCACAGTGGATCATCTCTTTCCATTTCTTCCTATCCTCTGCATCTTGCTCTGTCACACCAACCGCCTGCATGTCCTCTCTCACCATGTCCATAAACCTATGAGTAGATGTAAATGTTGCAAACTTGCCTGTTGGCTGCAGACTGTCATTAATCAATCACAAGAATCATCAGTCTTGAACACTTGAACATATAAATTTGATGTTAGGTTCGCTGGTTAGGGAGTTACGGGAAGGGTGGGATTGCTATTAAGTGCTGAAAATGTCATGATCGACATTTTCGGCATTAACAGCTAATTTACGACATTAGGGACGGTTGGTAATGTCTACTTTCGGCAAAACACTTCGCTAATAAGTACCATTTTTTTTTACTTTTGAGATTATGATAGTAAACCCTTTATAACACATCCTTCCTCTCCCTTCTTCACTTACTTCTATCAAATTATCTTCCCTGACTTTCCCTCTAAATATACTAGAAGCCTGATTTTCCCTCACTTCATATTGCAATACCTGTTTGTATTAGACTAACTTACCTTTAGTTTCTATACAATCTGTCAGAAATTTCTCTAAATATTAAATGATTGTCATATAACTTCTATTGATTCTTAACCAATATTTTATATTATGTCTAATATGTTATAACTATTTAAACTACAGATGTTTTTGTTTTATTTTTGAACATTGTAAAATTACTGCTTTTAAAATGTTTTGTAATAATTTGGAGCTTTTCTCCACATGTCTCTGCTGAAAGGGACTTCTACCCATTTGGACTTTCTAGGTAATCAAATATCAATAAATAAATAAATATTCTGCACATCATTTCATGAGATGTATAACAGAAATTAATTCATAGCACATGATCACTAGACAGATTATCAAAACTCAGAGCAATGAAAGCACTACATCAAACTAATAGATGTCAATTACAGATGATACAATCACCAAAAAACAAAAAAATTCTGAAAACAATGTTGCAGGAAGGCTTCTTCAGTGTACTCTGCTCTCCCACACTTATTTAAATATACTAACGTAGTAATTGCAAAACTTTAGAGAAACAGTAAAGATTGAAAATGTGTCCTGCTTTCTACTTAGAACAGTGCACTCAGCAACAAAGACATAATGATTTTGAAACACAGCTTACACAAGCTAGAAAACACTAAACCTGTTATTTCTTAAACAGGAAAACAATCCACACAAACTATCAAAATGCATAATATATACACTGAATTAAAATAATCAGCAACAAGCAACTGACCAAATCAAGATTCACTTAAAATTTCTTTCAGAGACAGAATAGATACAATGAATGAAAGTTTTCAGAAAAAAACAAGCTAGAGTTGCCTAAACTTAAGCCTTCATTCAACATGTATGCAAAAAAAAAAAATCTTTGATGAAACTGCCATTGAGAAAATGAGACATTCCTGTAGAAATAATGACTAAGCAGTGATATGATGATGTCTACAAATGCCAGTATATGTCAAAATAACCTCCTGCCCAAAGCACAATGACCAGCACTCTTGACTGTCCCACAAAACACATAGACAAAAGTTATACCACCTAATGTGACAGCACTGATTATAATTTCCCCACGTAATGTTACAGAATGTACATACTTAGCACCTCAGAATGCACCTTCTCAGGCTCTGGATGGGCACATAGTATCATCATCTGTATGTACAGACATTGCTCAGTAAATATATATATAATGTATGCAGTTCTGGGATTCTATATAAAATACTGTATGAAACCACATCAGTGATGTACATACCCGCTAAATGAGTGGGGATATTTATTTATTTATTTATTTAATTCTTTTGTTTTGTGTACTTGGAAAATTCAGCAGGATGCTAACCCCTTTTCAGTGGAAGCCTGGGGAGAAAAGCTCCATACACATACATTTGAAGAACAATATATTATAAAACCATATTTTCAAATTATGTTGTAAATACTAAAACATTATATTGGAATATTTTTACTGGAATCTTTAAAACAGCATTAGCACAGCATTCTCATTGTATGAGATCTTACCTTGCCCAATAACTACAGATTGTTTTTCTGCACTAGCTACATCCCTAGAATCCAGTCCACTCCTTTCACAATCACTACACTCGAGCTCACTCCGCTTCCCTACCCTACACCCACAGTACACTAACCTCCACTATACCATAATTTAAACTTAAACTAATCAGACCCACATCTTCAGTTACCCAATCACTCCCCAAAACCCAAATAACCTCATCAACCATCTCTGCTTGTAGATCATTCCCTTAACATAAACAATATTTACCAATAAACTACATAATCAAACAACCATCGCCATAACTATTTTGCTAATAAACAAACAATGCTTACAATATATACTAAATCATTCCCACATATGTTAAGCTATGCCTAGTTTCAACAATCACCAAAAACAGCCCTCCCCACCCTCAAACTTACACCTAGTCATCCACTCAGTAATTAATCCTTAATTAAATCATTGCTGTGTATCAAGTACAATTATGTTAGCTTTTAGCTTTACACTGCTCCCCTTACTCTCAAGTGCATTATGGTTAACTTCATACCATAACCACTCAATCCCACCAATCCCTACTCACACAGCCCCATGCTCCCAGTCTGCATCCACACCACCCAGCTCTATCCTTATAATGCCATCCTTATACAACAGTAGCTACATTGACCAAGCCCCATATACCATTTCACATAACCCCCTCACACCCACATTTCCATAAAATATAATAAATATATAGCTAACATTTTATACCTAATCACTCTCATAACATCCCAACTCATACTTAGCAGTGATATCCACCCCAACCCCAGCCACAATCCAAACTTCACCTATCCCACTCCCCTGCCCAATACCAAGACTCATAACCTATTTAAACTTTCCAGAAAAGGCTCTGACCTACTGTTACTACTAAATATAAACTGTAGAAGTATCCTTAACAAACTAAAGACCTTCATGCCACAATTACCCACTATACTCCAGATGTTGTACTGTTAACTGAAACATGGCTTAAACCTGACGTCAACAATAATGAAATTATTACCCCAGGTTACAATATACTAAGGCTGGACAAAAAAGTCAACAGAGTTGGTGGGATAGCCTTTTGATTCAAAAACAACCTAATTCTAGAAACCATAAAACTGGACACCCCTGACTTTAATAACGCAGAGATATTAATTACAAAACTCACAATAAACTCCAAAAAGCAAATAAACATTATTGGTACATACATCCTTCCTGGTAGCAACCTCCCTACCATCGAATACATTTTACAATGGGCAACTCAAACGTTCTATCATCATGGGCAATCTCTACCTTGATTGGTATACTTGAGATTCTCCAAACCCAACAAATCTCATAAACCTTAATGGCTTCACCCAATTCATTCATTCTCCCACTAGAATAGACCCCAAATCTTACAGACAGTCCCTATTGGCCTGGATCCTAAAAAACAAACCCAACCCCTCGTTGCAGTGCAGTTGTCTGCCACACAGCCTTAGTGACCATCTCCCCACCTTCTATCTTAAACTCCATGCAAATCCTATCAGATATAATACCTACCATCAAATTTGCAATAAAATAAACTTTTCCGCTAAAGAATTAATTTCACTCTCAAGCAATATATAGATGGTCACCTCTCAAATATCTCCTTCTGCGGGAAAACATTCTATACTTTAACTCCACTTTCCTAAACACCTTAGACAAGCTAGCCCCTCCTTGGACAATTAGAATCAAATCCAACTATTCTCCATGGCTATCCAAGGAGACTAGATCACTGCTAAAAACTAGAGACAAAGCTTGGGAAACATGGTATACTTGCAAAACAACTGCAAACAAACAGGTACTCTTAGAATTAAGGAATAAGGCACAAAGGCATATGAGACAAAATTAACTATTACAGTCTTATTCAAACCAAACACCAGAAATAACCACAAAATTCTGGACAGCTATAAATAAGATACTGCAGGCAGGGCAAACCAGTACACCCCCCCCCCTTCAATTCACACCATAAATTATAACACAGCAACCCAATTTAATATCTACTGTATGGAATCCATCATAGCCATAACAAATCATTGCTCACCCCCCCTATAATCCCATTCACTAACTACCCATGACAGTAACAATTTCTCCTTCCAACCCATTCCTACAGATGCCATAAAAAGATACCTAAAAAAGCTTAAACCTACAACCCTTGCCACAGACCTCTTACCCACAGAGTATCTTAAAATTGCTGCCGATGCCATTACATATCCAGTATCTATTCTCATCAATCAGTCCATCTCAGAGCACTGTATTCCACCAATATGGAAATTCCATATCATTCCACTTCACAAAGCTGGAACCTCAACAGAGCTACCCAACTAGTGCCCTTTAGCAATAATATCACTATTATCTAAAATCTTAGAGCAGTGCATCCACTGGCTTGGTTCAAAGATTACTTAACAGGACACCAGCAGGCTGGAAAATGGCAACAAACAATCTCTCCCCTCCTAACAGTTCCTCTTGGAAATCCCCAAGGCTCTATACTTGGTCCACTCCTCTTTACAATATTCACTAATAACCTACACACCTCAACCCTGCATGCATCCCTTGTCCAATACATTGATGATTCTACTCTACTCTGCACTGCACCAACATTACAGAAACTTCAGCACCTAACACAGCAATCCTTCATAGCAGCTGAATCCTGACTAACCAATGCCCAGCTTATTCTCAGTCCGAATAAAACTAAGCATATGATTATTCAACCAACTAGAACTACTGACCTTTCCACCACCCCTTCTTTCAAAATCTCCTCCTCTAACAATACAATTATCTCCTCAGTCCCCCACACAAAACCTCTTGTTATAATCATTGATAATAGTCTGAGATTTGACAGTCACATAGCTCAAACTCTACTGAAAGAGCATAAAAAACTCGGAACACTTTATAGAAACAAACAGTTCCTAACTAACAACCCAAAAGCTACTATTGTCAGAACTCATCTCATCTCCACCTTCCTCTGTAATTCCACAATTCTCATCAACCTAAAACAATCTGACTTACACAACCTTAAGTCCTGTACAGCAAAATTGCCAATTTTGCCACAAATTCAACTTACAGATGTCATCATTGTATAGCTCTAAGACATCTCCACTGGTTAGAGTTCCCCAGTCTCTTAGCATATAATCATCTGACCCTGACCCATCAAATCCTCAAACACCCAGAAAAAAACCCTGCCCTTCAAAACCTTTTGCTACCCTACAAGATAAATTATGAATTGTGCTCCACCAACAAATCACTACTTAAGGTATCCAAAGCCAATAACACAGCTGGTGAATCTCTCTACTTAAACTTCACAGCCAAAACTTGGAATTCCTTACCTTTAGAAATCTCTGTCTCTCTATGCTCTATTATATCACACTAAAATTCCTTTCTCACATTTTAACTGGTCTGGAATATTCTCACTATACCCTAAATGTACATTTGCTCTACATATTGTAAATGTATAAATTTATTTATTTATTTTATTTTTACATTTGTTAACCGGGTTAGTCTGTCTGGGTTCTTCAAAGCCCTTTTTCAGCAGAGACCCGAGGAGAAAAGCTCACAAAAAAAAAAAAAAAGTTTAAGTAAACAAATAGTAAGAACAAAGATAAACACAGATCACATTTTAAGTATACATACTCCGGAAGTAATTAGATAGCATGCAATAAAGGAATATATAGAATGGATAGCAATACAATACAATACATATATGGAAATTTTCACGTAGTATAGCAAGAAACTAAGCAGAAATATGGTAAGACTAAGGTCAATACATTGCTGAACCAAGGTACTAGGCATGAAGTAAGTAAATATACAGATAAAGTTGTGTGAACTTTGGAAGTTGATAAATTAAAGAACAGTAATAAGGGTTATGGGAATTTATGGGAATTGAGCGTAACATGAGCTAACTAGTATGTAATATGAAGGAAAAAAATGTGTAGGTATTAGTAAGAGAGAGAGCTAGAAGTGATACAGTTAAGTTAGGTTATCCCTGAATGTTTCTTAGGTATTAGTTTAGAGCATGAACATATCCAATTTGATAGGAAAAAAGATTTAAGCTGTTTCTTGAAGGCATTTTTGTCTTTAAGTAGTCTAAGGGCTAAAGGGAGTGTGTTCCAATTTTTTTGCAACTGAGTGACAATTGAGTATTTTCCCAAAGGTTTTGTTTGGCGTATGAACTTCAAGAAAGTATTTATTAGTACTTCTTAGTAGGCGTTGAGGAGTATAAAGTGTCAGAGAATTTGCAAGGGATGGGAAGGATTTAGGATTGTTTATTATATTGTGGGCTATAAGGAGTTGGGATTGAGGAAGTAAGTTGGAAAATTCAGGCCAGTGTAAAGCCTTTAATGAGAGGCAGTGATGGGATTTGTAAGTTTAATTTGCAGCAAATCTGGCTACTTTGTTATATGTGGTTTCAAGTTTGGATATTAGGTTACTCTCTAGATGGGTAAGAATAGGTGAAGCATAGAGTAGGGATGGTAGAAGCAGGGATTGGGCAAGGGATGGCCTGGAAGCACAGGGAAGGAAGTTTTTGTGACGGTAAAGAAGACCTAGTTTTTGGTGTTTTTTTATTGAGCTATGAATGTGATGGTTGAATTTAAGTTCATCATCAATTATTGCTCCAAGGAGTTTTGTTTGTGTGTCAACAGAAATTTTAGTTCCATTAAGGGATGTTATGGAAAAGTTCTGTTTTGCATGTTCCAGATTTTTAGATAGGAAAAGTAGTAATTTAGTTTTGCTCGCATTTAGCAGGAGTTGGTTGGATTGCAGCCAGTTTTCAACTGAGTGGAGTGAGTTTTGTGTAAGGGATTGAAGGTTTTCTATGTTGTCAGCAGAGTTGATGATGGTCGAGTCATCAGCATACTGAAAAAGATTGGATTGGGGGCAGGATGAGAAAAGGTCATTGGTAAATACATGGAAGAGGAGAGGGCCCAATATTGATCCTTGTGGGACTCCTGTCCTAACTGCTAGAAAGGGGGAGTAGGAAGAGCTCCATCTAACAGCCTAGTGTATATTAGTGAGGTAATCACAGAACCAGGAAGTAGTGGAGTTTGAGAAGCCTAGGTTGGAGAGTTTATGGTGAAGGATGGTATGAGATACAGTGTTGAATGCTTTCAACAGGTCCAGAGAGAGGACTGATGCTATTTTGCTATTATCCCTGGCTTGAGCAATGTTATTAGTAAAGGATACAAGAGTGGTAGCTGTGCTATTTGTGGGGTGGAAGCCATTTTTAGTTGGTGTGAGCAGGTTTTCTTGTAGCAGATAATTAAGTACTTGCTTATGGATACACGTTTCCAGTATTTTGAAGAGAGGAGACAGTATGGCAATTGGTCTGAAATTGTTTGGCTCACTGGAGTTTCCTCCTTTATAAAGATGTACTACAAAAAATTTCTTCCAAATTTCGGGGACTTTGCCTTCTTTTAAGAATCTATTAATCAGGATAGATATGGGGTAAGCTAGAGATGTAGCCTCATGTTTAATAAATAATGGAGGAAGGTTATCAGCTGAGGATGAACCAGGTTTTAGTTTAGTTAAGAGCAACTTGATATAAGAGGTGGGAACAGGTGATAGTGAGAATAAGAGTTAGGGTGAGAGAGGTGAATCAAAGGTGGAAGAAGATGGAGATGGATTAAAAGAGGTGTGGGTGGAGAAGTTAGTTACAGTAAGTTTTCAATGGTTTCAATGAAGAACTTATTAAAGAGGGTTGCTATTTCCAAAGGAGTTTTGTCAGAATAAGGTGTGGGTGGGGTAGGAGTACCAGGTGAGGGAGGGTTATTGATAGAGTTCCAGAATTTTTTAGGATTACAGTTGGGATTGTTAAGTGAGGATTGGTAATAGGTCTTTTTGTAAAGATTGATTTGTTTCTTAGCTTTGTTTCTAAGTTCCCTGTAAGAGATAAGGTTGGAAGAGGTATTATTACCTTTCCCAAGTTTTCCAGGCTTTATCTCTGGTCTTCATGAGTGTAAGGGTAGTATTAGTTAGCCATGGGGCATATCTGAACTTGATGCGAGTTTTCCTAGTGGAGGCAAGGGAGTTGAGGATGGATAGAAAGGTGTTGTTGAAGTGTAGGACTGCTTCATCCAGAGTGAGATAAGAGAGAAAGGACCAGTTTATAGTAGAGAGGAGGTGATTTAGTGAGTCAGGAGAATAGCTAAATAGATAACAGGTCACCTTATATTGTTGTACTTTATGTGGGTTTTCAGAGTTTCTGTGAACTAGTAAAGGTAGATGGTCACCTAATGTGTCTGGTAGAGTGGCTGGATTATGGTAATGTTGGGAGTGAGATACTAGTATCCACAATAAGTGAACCAGTAGAGGAAAATTTATGAAGGTGGATAGGGGAAGAGATGAGCTATGTGAATCCATACAGGTTGAGAGAGGTAGAAAGTGATTCTTTATTGATCTGCAGCAAGTCAATATTGACATCTTCTAGTATGATGGTTTCATAAGGGATAGTTTTAGATATCCAGGATAGAAAATGCTCTAAAATGGGGACATTATTTCCAGGAGGGATATAAATTCATGCAATGGCAGGTTTTTTATGGTGGCTAAGTTTAAACTCAGCTAAAATTATCTCAGCTGGAAGAAAGTCAGATATAGGAAAAGAGATACGGGAGACAGACAGGCAGTTAGACTACATGATTGCGACTCCCCCTCCTCTTTTTGAAAGTCTGTCATGCCTGAGGATATTGTAGCCAGGGGGGAAGAATTTCAAAATTAGAAATACTTGGTTTTAACCAGGTTTCACACAAGGCAAGTATGTTTGGGTCATGTTGAGTGATCCAAGCATGAAGTGTGTTGTTTTTTTAACTATACTTTGAATATTTATAGATGAGAGGGCGAGTCTTTTTTGGGGAATACTATTAGTAATGGATGATGGAGAGGTGGAAGAGTGCACAGAGGTGGTAGTGGTATTGAAAGTATTTTGAGGAGAATTGTTAGGACCTGGGTTGGGGTGGACGTCTCCTGATAGTAACAGGTTGGATAATATGAAATTGATTATTGGAGCGATTGGGTGCATGTGTGGATATTTGTTTTTGTGGTCGACATGCTGTTTATGTGTAAGGAAGTATTTGAATCTATGTGTGGCAATAATGGTGAAGTTAGATAGGGAGGGGGAAATGTGAGTAAAGATAGATGTGTTGTGGTTTGGAGATAAAGTGAATGTGGGTAATTCGCTGTGTATAACAGTAGTGCTTTGATAGCATGTGAGAACTGAGAGAAAGAGTAATGTAGTCGAAAGGAGAAGGAGAAATAGTATATTAAGAACAGTAGACATATTAGTAATTAGAGTAGTGTGAGATCAGAGGGTGATGAAAGACTATAGGAATGGTGTAAGAGTGTGAGTACTAAGGGGGTGGGGATTTAAAGAGGTGTGGATGTGTTGTGTTGTATGATTGGCTAGTGAAGTGGGTAGAGGAGGTGCGGCTAACTTTAAAGGAAATTGAGTCAGGGATGGGCAGGAATGGGGGCAGGGTAGGGGAGCAAAGTGAGCCCAAGCAATAGCGAGGACGAACGGAGTGGGCCGCACAAAACGAAATGGAACTAGCCTAGGAAAATCAATCAGCCAGGTTACTTCAGGTATGGTAGTTTGCAGCACTTTTACTGTTTGCAAATAACTTCTGTGTCCCTGGATTTGGTTGTTATTAGAAAATGTGTAGGTTTTGCTCCAATTGGTTTCCCCAATCAAATAAACATTTTAAGTTGCTTCCAATAAGGAGTAACAGTCACAACTTGTGTGTTTATTTTAAAAATGCTCAGTGAGGCCTAAAAGCAGCTGGTGATTGATTTAGAAGTAATGCTGCCACCTAGTGGTATAGCTTGGAACAAAGTCTACTGTTGTTATGATGTTAATTACTTTATGTTACACTGCTATTACTATTAGATCCCTGTACCTTTAGTATAAGCTAGTACTGCACATGAAGTTTTTTGTTATATTGTACTGTCCCTTTATATATGTTTAACCTGTTGTACATTTTAACAACTTCACATGTTTATTCTAACTCTGTCATTTTGTGGAGCATTTCTCCCCAGGCCTCTGCTGAAAAAGGACAATTATTGTCCAGTCAGAATTTCCTGGTAAACAAATATAAAATAAAATAAATAAATAAATAGATTTTATGCAAATAATAGCAATACATAAGACATTATACAGTTGTACTTAATAGTAAGACATATTAATAGAAAATGGCTTATGAATGCAGTTAATACAAATGACTTTGACAATGTTGCTGGCTAGTGCAGTCATTTCCACAAATGACATTCACCTTATGGATGATTTCCTGTTAGTGATTTTGCTGGAGTCTTTGGCACAGATGACCTAGAAATGCAATATAATGCTGCCTAAGTACACCAGTCAGTATCTTATGTACAACAGCAATGAAGTTATCATGGTGCATTCCCTTTAAACCATCCTACACAACAAGGAACATAAGTCTGTATTTTATATTTTACATTTCTTCCTGTACTATAGACATACATTTTGCATAATTTCTAATTATTGCAGTATTATGGTCAGCAGTGTATGCTGGGCAGCCTATGCCAATTTATAGGTCAGTAGGTTCTTAGCAGTATTATGGTCAACAGTTTATACAGGATAGCCTATACCATATAATAAAAACATACATATATAGTAAAAATCTATAGGTTTTTACTAAGCTTATGACCAAAAGAGACCATCTAGAATCTCAGCAGTATCAACCAATACTGATGTGAAACTAGCAATGCTCCCCATTAAGTGGACTTTCTCCACATACTTCTGGCGAAAACTGGGGATCACCCATCCAGTCACCCAGACTGGTTTTAAATGTTGGTAGGAGAGTACTTTGTTTGATAAGCAAGGGCAGCATATTCCAGATATGGGGGATACACTGGGTTAGGCATCTGTCATTCCATTTAGTCTGGTTGATGTGATGGTGTAGGTTTAGGTCTCCAGAAGAGATGTCTGCTTTACCAGTTGTTCTATTTAAGTGAAGGAGGTCAATGAGTGCCAGGTCATTCATAACATGGGAAGCTAAGCAGAGATCACTCTACAGAAGTCTGTATGACACAGAGTAAAATGACAGAACTTTTAGCCTATCAAAATAGCTAGGACTACTGAAACACTGCAAGAAAAACCCAGTCAAGCTACAGTTTTCACTTTATGATATCTTAAACCTATTGTAATGGAGGTCCATGGGAGATATACAAATGACCCCCTAAGGACATCAAGTGTCTCAGCTACATGATTTTAAATGCCCATGACTTTTTACTTTTTAAGTCTTTTTGAGTATATTCAGGCCAATAAAGCCAAACTCCTCTAAGTAAGAGTACTGAGACCTAAGATCTTTTTGGTGAGGGAACACTGAGGTCTCTCAAGCTGATTTTGGTGCTTGGTGAGGTACATGTTTTGGGGTGCATTACATTAAATGATGGAAGTAATAAAGGATGAATAAACTGGGACTGTAACCTCTTTAGATGTTGAATAGGTGCCACAAGGATTAAGCTGTGCAAAGTCAAAGTATTTTCTGTCCACAACTGAGACATGGTGGTCAAAGTAGAATGGAATGTGTAGAGCGGAAAGTTTTCTGCATGGTAAGTGGATGAGATGCTACTTTTGCTAAAGGAAACTATGCTACATTTCTTAATGTTAAGGTTAAGCCCATGATTAATACACCAAGCTTTTGTTTGGTTCAAATCTTGCTGGAGGATTTCAGAATCAGAAAGGGATTTTATAATCACCCCCAGTTTGCAATCATACGCAAACTTGATTAGCCAAGATCCCTTGATATCAGCTGAGCAACAGCAACTTGAATATCCACTAAGGTTCCTTAAAAAAAGAATAAAGGGAGTAAACACAATGACCGATGCTGATCCCCAGTGTTTCCTTACTTGGTATCATGCAGAATTCTGAGAGATGATATTTGTCTGGCATTAATGGCATCCCTGGACCCTGTTTTGATTAAACTTTTGCATATCCACAAAGCAAAGCGCATGACAACTACTAGATCAAAGTACTTACATTGTGCTTGTGACATAAATAAGACACATTGAGAGACAGTTACGTTTCTCAGAGAATTCCCATTCTCTGGAACAGGCTCTCCTCCCATGTGAAGCAAAGTTCCACCCTATCCCTATTTAAGCCCAGCTTAGACCAATGGACAAGTAAACAGAAATTCAATCCTGGTCTTGTGCCTAGGTCTCTGATGAACAGAGGCAGTTTGTAAAATACCCCTTAAATAAATCAAATTTGTGGGTCACATTTGAGTAGAATAGCTAGGCTTATAAGGGCCCTAGTGGTTGTTAACCTAGTATACACCTAGGAATCTATGAACCTATGTCACAGAAACATATACCAGTGAGGAGACCCAGGACAGACGTTTGTTGGCAATCACTACTGACATGTTTATGTCCAGATCAAATTCCTGTGGTCTTATTGATATTGGGTCTGACAGATAACCAGTTACCACTCCAATGAATTATGTATGGGTTAATGTTGAGTTGGAAAAGTTTCTCAATAATCGCAGCATAGGGGATAAGTCAAAGGCCTTGGAAATGTTTAGGTAATTAGTATAGACTGTACACCCCTCATTAACCCTTTCAAAGAGCCAGGTTAAGCAGGCATGACCTGACTTTTAAAAAACTGAACTGATATGTATCCAAGGATAAAAAATTACCTATATCATTGTTTATTTGTTCAGCTATAATACACTTGGAAGCTTTGCAAATAATACTGTTGAGACTAATAGTTAGTAGAGGGACCACCTTTATGTTAAGGCACCACGACTGCCATTCTCCACTCCTCAAGGGCATAACCAGTGGAGAGATTCAGGTTGAAGAGTTGATGAATGGGTTTTGCTAAGTGGAACTTCACACTTCTCAGCAGGTATCCAAGGATATTGTCAGAACACAAGGAAGTAGTTTTGGAAAGTGCCAAAAGGACATTGTCCAAACTGATCTCTGGAGAGGCAGTATGAGGGGGAATGGAAGGGAAAAGTTTCAAACCTTGCACCCTGCCACAGAGAACAGCAACCTTAATCCACTACACTAACTGATGTGTAATACATACTTTTTCAACACAGGCATTATGTGATAGCATTACATAATGTTTTGTGATAAAGTCAGATTTCACAAAAAAGTGCAATAGGTTACTATTCATTAAAATGTGTGACAATTCCTGCTTTACATATGTACTATAGCAAAAATACAGCTTCTTCTTCTTCTCAAAACATTGTAGTGCTATCTTGAGATACTGGCAAACTAATGCAGTGTTCCACAGTATGACCTCATGCATAAATAATGACCCTAATATTCTGGAGCTGCATTATATGAAAATCATAATAGCTAAGCCTGGTTCCATGGCTCAGAGAGATGGAGCTCAGACTGTGACCCAACGCCAGCTGAAGAAGAACCAGAATAAAGAGTCACGGTCCACTCACTTGTCCCAAGGGTTAGAGGGGTTCACATTTGGGGGCAGGGTCTCTCTGATGCAGACCAGGGAGACCACCAATTGTGCTGAAAAGGGCAAGGGCAGGACTGCTCCCTGACACCTAGATGGGTGCATGCAAGATACAGTCAGACCAGAACAGAAAAATATGAATTCCCCTGATAGCTGTCTACATGATGGTTCTTCATGGTCAACTTTAATTGTCAGGATGCAAAATGGATAAGATGATTTTTCAAGAGGAACCTGATGGTCATCACAGAGCAGAGGCAAAGTGCCACAAAAAAAGGTCTTATTACCTGAATACATGGAGCAGTGAACTGCTGTGTAAAGATATATATATATATATATATATATATATATATATATATATATATATATATATATATATATATATATATATATATATATATGTGTGTGTGCGCGTGTGTGTGTGTGTGTGTGTGTGTGTGTGTGTGTGTGTGTGTGTGTGTGTGTGTGTGTGTGTGTGTGTGTGTGTGTGTGCATGTGTGGGTGTATTGTAACATCTTGTGGATGGAAACTGAGACATCTTGCTGATGTGACCTGGAGCTAACTCAGGAGAAGATTTATTTTGTTGTTTCTGAAGCTGAAGTGAAGGGCTAGCAGAACCTGCAGCAGTGCTTATGATAAAACAGCCTATTTGCTGAATGGACCATATGGGGCACAACTTTATTTGTAAAGAAAACCAAAGTATCATTATATTTGTTTGCTGAAAGCCAATTAAACTATCTTTTTTTTTTTTGGTGAATCATAACAAAAAAAACTGTGTTGGTATATAAAAGTTTTGTCTTCAGTGTCTTTCAGACTTATACTGGTGGGGAATGTAGGCATTTTGCTAAAGACTGTCAACTATATTGATCCTCACAACAACACCTCTGCCATCAAGTACATAAACTGTTTGAAAAATAATTTCCTTATAGATTTGCTCATTTTCCATGAAATGATTATACTGCTATTTATGATGTGCTTACTAATAAGACTCCCTTGTTCCTAGTTCATGGCACACTTATGAATGGGTATTTTTCCCACTTCTTGGGTTATTGCTTTTACCTATAGTCATGAAGGAATTGCCGTAAATTTGTGAAATTTAAGATAAAGACTTGGCAGAAGCTGGCTAGTGTGCTAGCTACCCTCAGATATGTACCTCTCATGGACAACAGAGTAAAGAAAATAACGTAAAATGTTGCCTGTTAGTGTTTGAACAATACACCACCCAAGAAAACTGGAACAGATTAGAATGGGTAAAATTTCTGTCATCTCATTAGATAGGTATTATTTAAAAAAACATATGCAGACACAGAGGAGCTGATTACACTACACGAGCTATGACAAACTTAAAAATGAACCCTTAACTATGGCTATGAAACCTAAACATAAAGGTCTATAACTTTAATGCTGACAAAATAGTAAGGTATCAAAAGAGGATGCCAGAGAGCCTAAGCAAGATGGCTACTTGGACTCAGAGTTCTCAACAAAGGGTTAGGAAAAGTTACTGACCAACCAGTTCTAGATGAAAAAAACAAGATAAATCACATGCTGGAGGACAAAGAGCAAAGGGGACAACAGTTAGCAGTGTTCAAAAGAGCTCCAAAGGAAGTTCAGCTTTGCAAACTTCTCCAAAAGCTGATGGCAGTCACTGATGATTTAGGCCTAATGAGGAAAACAATAGGTTTTCCATAAAGAGAAGTGAATTAGCTGAAAGAATTAGTCCAGGACTTGCAACAGGACAGAACAGCACTGAGATTTGAGGTGCAGGAACACAATACTAGGCTGGAAGAAATAGAAAAAGGCTACAGTGTTAAAAAAGAAAACTGGATAAGCTAGAAAACAGATGTAAAAGAAACAATGAAAGGATAATATGAGTGTCAGAGGATGTCGTGGATACAGAACTGAGAGGAATACTGCTGGAATCACTGGAAACACTTGCGCAAATTGCAAGCACCCATAATAAAAAGAATCCACAGAATGGGAGGTGCAAGATGATACATCTAAAACACATATTAGCATGTCTACACAGCTAAACTTAAAGATGAATGATGAACTATGGCAGAACACTTAATCTGATACACTTTAATGGTATGAAGAACACTTAAACTGATACACTTTAATGGTATGAAGAACACTTAATCTGATATGCTTTAATGGTATGAAGAACACTTAAACTGATACGCTTTAATGGTATGAAGAAGACTTAAACTGATACACTTTAATGGTATGAAGAACACTTAAACTGATACACTTTAATGGTATGAAGAACACTTAATCTGATACACTTTAATGGTATGAAGAACACTTAATCTGATACACTTTAATGGTATGAAGAACACTTAAACTGATATGCTTTAATGGTATGAAGAACACTTAAACTGATACGCTTTAATGGTATGAAGAAGACTTAAACTGATACACTTTAATGGTATGAAGAACACTTAAACTGATACACTTTAATGGTATGAAGAACGCTTAATCTGATACACTTTAATGGTATGAAGAACACTTAATCTGATACACTTTAATGGTATGAAAAACACTTAAACTGATACGCTTTAATGGTATGAAGAACACTTAAACTGATACGCTTTAATTGTATGAAGAACACTTTAACTGACACTTTAATTGTATGAAGAACACTTAAAATGATATTCTTTAATGATATGAAGAACAGTTAAACTAATATGCTTTAATGGTATGAAGAACACTTTAACTGATACACTTTAATGGTATAAAGAACACTTAAACTGATATGCTTTAATGGTATGAAGAACACTTAAAATGATACGCTTTAATGGTATGAAGAACACTTAAACTGAAATGCTTTAATGGTATGAAGAACACTTTAACTGATACACTTTAATGGTATGAAGAACACTTAAACTGATACGCTTTAATGGTATGAAGAACACTTAAACTGATACGCTTTAATGGTATGAAGAACACTAACTGATACGCTTTAATGGTATGAAGAACAGTTAAACTGATACGCTTTAATGGTATGAAGAACACTTTAACTGATACACTTTAATGGTATGAAGAACACTTAAAGTGATACACTTTAATGGTATGAAGAACACTTAAACTGATATGCCTTAATGGTATGAAGAACACTTAAAATGATACGCTTTAATGGTATGAAGAACACTTAAACTGATACACTTTAATGGTATGAAGAACACTTTAACTGATACGCTTTAATGGTATGAAGAACACTTAAACTGATATGCTTTAATGGTATGAAGAACACTTTAACTGATGCACTTTAATGGTATGAAGAACACTTAAAATGATACGCTTTAATGGTATGAAGAACACTTAAACTGAAATGCTTTAATGGTATGAAGAACACTTAAACTGATACGCTTTAATGGTATGAAGAACACTTTAACTGATACACTTTAATTGTATGTGGAACACTTAAAATTATATTATACACTTTAATGGTATGAAGAACACTAAAACTGAAATGCTTTAATGGTATGAAGAACACTTAAGTGATACGCTTTAATGGTATGAAGAACACTTTAACTGATACACTTTAATTGTATGAGGAACACTTAAAATTATACGCTTTAATGGTATGAAGAACACTTGAACTGATACGCTTTAATGGTATGAAGAACACTTAAAGTGATACGCTTTAATGGTATGAAGAACACTTAAACTGATACGCTTTAATGGTATGAAGAACACTTTAACTGATGCACTTTAATGGTATGAAGAACACTTAAACTGATATGCTTTAATGGTATGAAGAACACTTAAACTGATACACTTTAATGGTATGAAGAACACTTAAAATGATACTCTTTAAAGGTATGAAGAACACTTAAACTGATATGCTTTAATGGTATGAAGAACACTTAAAATGATACGCTTTAATGGTATGAAGAACACTTAAACTGATATGCTTTAATGGTATGAAGAACACTTAAACTGATATGCCTTAATGGAATTTAGAACACTTAAACTGATATGTTTTAATGGTATGAAGAACACTTAAACTGATATGCTTTAATGGTATGAAGAACACTTAAACTGATATGCCTTAATGGCATGAAGAACACTTAAACTGATATGCTTTAATGGTATGAGGAACACTTAAACTGATACATTTTAAAGGTTTGAAAAACAACTGATTCACTTTAATGGTATAAAGAGAACTTAAACTGATACGTTTTCATAGTATGACGAACACTTAAACTGATACGCTTTAATGGCATGAAGAACACTTAAACTGATATGCTTAATGGTATGAAGAACACTTAAACTAATATGCTTTAATGGTACGAAGAACACTTAAAATTATATGCTTTAATGGAATGAAAAACAACTGATAGGCTTTAATGGTATGAACAACACCTAAACTGATACGCTTTAATAGTATGAAGAGCACTTAAACTGATATGCTTTAATGGTATGAAGAACACAAACTGATATGCTTTAATGCTATGGAGAACATTCAAAGTGATACACTTTAATGGTATGAAGAGCACTTAAACTGATAGGCTTTAAGCGTATGGAGAACACTTGAATGGATACACTTTAATTGTATGAAGAACACTTAAACTGGTACACTTTAATGGTATGAGGAACACTTTAACTGATACTCTTTAATAGTATAAAGAACACTTAAACTGATACACTTTAATAGTATGGAGAACACTTAAACTAATACGCTTTAATGGTAGGAAGAACACTTAATTGATACACTTTAATGGCATGAAGAACACTTAAACCGGTATGCTTTAATGACATAACACTTAAACAGATATGCTTTAATGGTATGAAGAACATTTAAACTGATACACACTAATGGTATGAAGAACACTTAAACTGATACGCTTTAATGGTATGATGAACACTTAAACTGATACGCTTCAATGGTAAGAAGAACACTTAAACGGATATGGTTTAATGGCATGAAGAACACTTAAACGGATACACTTTATTAGTAAGAAGAACACTTAAACTGATATGCTTTAATGGCATGGAGAACAATTAAACTGATACACTTTAATGGTAAGAACACTTAAACTGATATACTTTAATGGTATGAAGATCATTTAAACTGATACACACTAATGGTATGAAGAACACTTAAACTGATATGCTTTAATGATATGATGAACACTTAAACTGATATGCTATAATGGTATGAACACTTTGATATGCTTTAATGGCATGAAGAACACTTAAACTGATACTCTTTAATGGTATGAAGAACACTTAAATTGATACACTTTAATGGTATGAAGAACACTTAAACTGATACTCTTTAATGGTATGAAGAACACTTTAACTGATACGCTTTAATGGTATGAAGAACACTTAAACTGATTTGCTTTAATGGTAGGAAGAACACTTAAACTGATATGCTTTAATGGCATGAAGAACACTTAAACTGACATGCTTTAATGGCATAACACTTAAACTGATATGCTTTAATGGTATGAAGAACACTTTAACTGATACACTTTAATGGTATGAAGAATACAAACTGGTAGGCTTTAAGGGTATGAAGAACACTTAAACGGATACACTTTAATGGTATGAAGAACACTTTAACTGATACACTTTAATGGTATGAAGAACACTTAAACTGATACACTTTAATGGTATGAAGAACACTTAAACTGATACGCCTTAATGGTGTGATGAACACTTAAAATTATACGCTTTAATGGTATGAAGAACACTTAAACTGATACGCTTTAGTAATATGCTCATAAAACTGGTGGAGGATTATTCTGATTCACTGCATGAACCAAGAAAATTGATTGCTGATATGTTGGAGCCACTGAAAGCTGAAGGAAACACACACAAATTCCACACAGAGAGAGAGAACCTTGATCCTTTTTGTTACATAGCTTGTGCACAGTGGGAGCTAGGAAAAAACAATATGAAGAAATGAATTCAAGTAAATAACGAGAAATGGATTGGTAGACAAACTTCTGAAAGGCCAGAGTGAAGGAAGGCTTAAAATCATCCTAGAGAGCATCTTACATAAATGAAATAAGCAATGGTACACAGCGTGATGTCAACAAGATAAGTCAGACAGACAAGATCCTGGGCATACTAGATGACAGAAAATGAAAGAACAATGAAAACAGTGGAAATATGAAGGAAGTGCGCAAAAACTGCAACAAGAAGAACAAGAAACTGGTCAAAGCAGGCATTCTGAAGAAGAGGAGAGTCTGATAATCACAGCAAAAGCAAGGATAGCAATACAAGAAGCAGAATAAGAACATATTATCAAAGAATAGACATTGTAACTGAAGTCTCAGGAGATTCAAATGCCCAGTGCTGGACCCTGAAATACCTGAGCATATTGGACTGATCAAACGAGGAGGGATGAAAAGCAAAATAGAACCATGACATGAAAATCAGATCAGAGAAGGAGACCAAGAGGAGGAAAGTCATCAGGAACTGGCAGTCTGTTTGACAGGCAGGGATAACAGAAGAAATGAAAGGCAATGCAATAGAAAAACAATGGGTCGATGTACTCAGCAAACTCCATCATATGCAGGCATGGGGGTCATAATTTAAGTCAAAAGAATTCATAGACTAAAGTAACAGAAGTGACAGGACAAAAGTGGGTAACACAGACTGAAAAGGACCAATGCAGTCTGTGAATATGAGGCACTATTCAAAGGTATATATATATATATATATATATATATATATATATATATATATATATATATATATATATATATATATATATACACACACACATATATATATATATGTATATATATATATATATATATATATATATATATATATATATATATATATGTGTGTGTGTGTGTGTGTGTGTGTGTGTTTTCCAGCAGTAACAGAAACATACTGCACAAAGCGATTGGGCACAAATAGGTAGATTGCTGCCACACAATCTTTCTTGTGATACACCATATTTTATAATGTTTGTTTTTCATATAAAAGTAAACATTTTTCTTTAAACCAGTGGGTAAATGTATATGTAGTATATCTAAATTAAAATGGGTGAAATGGAGAAAGAAACAATTATGGAAACACCGGCCTTAGTTTGACTGCACTGTATTGGAACAGAGTGAAACGGAATACATGAAATTGTCACAAAAGTTGCAATAGTGACTACAGGAAAGGGGAGATGAATACGAGCAAATAGCAGATAGGAGTAAATCATAGAGTCGTGAAAGCAAGAAGTATAGGGTCAAAACGGAACTGGGGTAAAAAAGAAAAAGTGAATTACTCCAGTCCAAAGGCAATTAAATCACAGGTCCAAGGGTGATAAATCCAACTTTGTTGGGGGGGCAGGCATAGTCAAAGGACAGAAGCTCCAGATCAGCAGGGAAACCCAGGAAAGGAGAGACATTTAAAGGCAGTGATATGGGAATAGGGGGCACAAAATGAAATAAATCTGAGAGAAATTAAAACAGACTGTGATAACCTGAAACATAGAGGGGCTTTGCACCTAGTCAAAAGGAAAGAAAAAAGTGAACCACAAAATAAGTAGGATGTAAGGGGATGTAGTACTCTCTAGGAGATCAAATTAAAGGCAAAAAAGGGAGAAGGGGAAGATCGCAAACCCACAGTATCCCAAGGGTGCAGAAAAGTGTGGAGGGGAGCTGCATCATTTGCCAGGGAAGAATTAATGGAAGGAAAGGAACAAAAGGGAACAAGTATGCCCCAATCAAGGATGCACAGGACATTTACTGCAGGTTCTTTGAAGAATGGAATCAGATAAAGAAGAGTTGGAGAGCAAATCTTTGGAGGGGACTTCAATGTCACACTAGATCCCAAGAAAGACTGCCTTATTTGGCAAAGGAGAGGACAGTATAAAAATAAAAAGAGGATTCAAAAAGTGCACAGAAAAGGAGAGTAAAAGGATGCATTGAAGGAAAGAAAGCTTAAAAACAGGGAGTAGACATTTACCAGGAGCTGCTTGATTCAAGCTGGACTGGGCATGATACCAGGGAAAGACAAAACTATAAAAATGGTGGGGAGATAGAAATATAGGAGAGATACTTATCTGACCATGCAATGGTAGCAATAGCAATAAGAACAAAGGGAAACAAGTGGAGGAGTTGGAATGGAGATGGGTGAGCAGCATGTGGAAAGATCAAGAAAGGATGCAACAATTACAAAAAATG
Source organism: Protopterus annectens (assembly GCF_019279795.1). Classification (NCBI taxonomy): domain Eukaryota; kingdom Metazoa; phylum Chordata; order Ceratodontiformes; family Protopteridae; genus Protopterus; species Protopterus annectens. The sequence continues at coordinate 1,615,770,247 of NC_056743.1, read as the reverse complement.
GTAGAGGAGTCAGTGGATGAGAACACAATACAGACAAGACAGAATTAGTGAAAAACTGATGGGCAGAAATCAAAGCAGCAGTTAGAGAAAAAGTATGAGAAAGGATGGGTAGAAAAGGAGGCAAGTTGAGGAGCAGATAAAACTGGAAGGAGAACTGAGCAGGAATCAAAAATAAATGTTGAACAATTGTATAGACAGAGAAGCACTAAGGGTAAAGGATGCAGTAATAAAAAGTGAACTTGAAGGAAAAGTAGTAACTGCAGTAGAAGTAGAACAGTGGTACTGGGAAGACTTACTAGTGGGTAACTGGGGAGGAAGAGAGGAAAGATCTATCAAGGTAGTACAAAAAGGAAAAGGTGTGAGAGAGAGGTAACACACATTAGGGGGAAAAAGGGAAAGATAATACAGAAGGACAGCATGTTAGAGAAGCCTTTAGGGAATACTACCAACAAATATACCAGGAACAGTAGAAGGAAAAATGTTAACTGGGAAGTTACAGGCTGAGAAGAAAAGTACCAAGTAAAAGGCATCCACTGGGAAAACTGAATACAAAAATCATGATGGAAGAGATCAAAGAGGCAGTGATTGCTATGGAAGACAGAAAAGTGGCGGACCTGGATGGATACCCAGTAGAGTTCTGCAAAAGAGTAAAGTGGCATTTATGAAAGAGGAGTATGAAAGGAGTTGTGAAACAAAGGAAATGACAGACACAAAGAAAAGAACCAGGTCGGTGGTGATTCCAAAAGATGGGGAAGGCAGGACAGAAGTAGATGATTAAAGACCAACCTCCTTAATGAAGACAGATACCAAGATAATGGCAAAAGAGCTACCAAGAAGACTGGATGAGATTCTGCCAAGAATGTTCAGGAGGGACAGAATTGCTTTGTGAAATGTAGTTGGAGAGGAATAAATTGGTGGGCACTAAAAGACATTGGAGCCCTGTCTTCTCAAGAGCTCTTCACACTAATCATAGAAGGGATGGCAGTTGAAATGAGGAAAATATTAGCACAACTAGAGAGAACAGCAGTACAGTCAGGGTTTCTAAAGTATGTAGATGATTGCATGCTTATATCGGAGGATGTTAAGATGGCCATAAAGGAAATAATGCCAGTTTTTGCAAGGACTGAAAGGGCATCTGGACTTAGATGCAACCAGAAATAGACAGTGGTGGTCAGGATAGGGAGGAAAGTGACACATTCAGGGGAGTGAGAGTATAGCCCAAATGTAGCCACATCTACAAAATCTAGAGGGCATAGAGAATTTTCCTATACCCTCAAATGAAAAAAAAACACAGGTGGAACTCATTGAATATTACAACGAATTTGGACATAATTTTGCAGTTATTGCCTGCCCTCTGACCAATGTCACAAAATGAAAGTTCCTGTTATGGTGCAATGGTGCCTTGAAGCAAATAGGGCATGTAATTAGCTAAAAGGGTAGTATATCCTGAACCACTCTTAGTGACTTCTGGTTTTACTAAGGAATTTACTCTGTATAGTAAAGCATCAGAAGAATGTCTGAGAACAGTAGTGTCCCAAGATAATCAAGGTGAGGACAATCCTGTAGGCTGTCACAGCAACAAATTATGAAATTATGAAATTATGAAATTATGAAATGCTAAAAAAGATAATGAGCCAGAGAGGCAATCCTTAGTGACAATGTAAGCCTTCTGTTCCCTAAAGTCTTCTTTATGGGTTGTGGGGGAATAGCTGAACTCTCAAATTAAGGTCCTGTTCAGCTGTTATGTAAGGAAATAGTTCTGAAACTATGTCAGCTGATAAACCTCAAGTATGGATTATGGAGGCAGAGCTTAAATATCTTCATGATAAAGTAAGCAATCTAGAAAATTGTCGAAGGGGATGGAATCTTAAATTGGCAGGAATCTCAGAGACAGTTGAAGAAAAATACCTGTTCGCCTGTTTTTTTTTTAAACAAGTTTCTTTCTGTGTTTAATACACCCATGGAGCTCGATTAAGATGTGGACAGAATACACTCTGTTGGAAGGAAAAGAGATGGCACTAAACGTTCCAGACAGGCTATAATAAAACTGCATTCATTCACAGCTTATGACTGGATTATCACAAATTTATATCTGGTCCATACTGTGAGTGTGTGTGTGTGTGTGTGTGTGTGTGTGTGTGTGTGTGTGTGTGTGTGTGTGTGTGTGTGTGTGTGTATAGACAGCAGTATGCTTCAACCATACCAGCACTATTCTAAGGTCTTATATAATAAATGAAGTGTTTACTTAGCACCGAAGAGAGAACTAAATGTTGAAGGCCTGGTATTGTGGTTGGTCTACCTGGCCAAATTGGTGGCAGTGGTCGATAGCCAGAGATATCAATTAACCTCTCCAGCTGCTGTTCAGGAGTTTTTTTTTAATCAGTGGCAGCTATCAGGCAGATGGTCATTTCTGCCCCACAGAATAATAGAGATGTGAAAGCAGATTGAAAATGGCAAGAAATAAGGGAAGCTGTGCTCTATGCTTCAGTGATGGACTGGGTGACTAACAGGTAGAGGGGCAGAGATCAGACAACAGATAGAGAATACATTGAATTGCACAACTTGTTCAAGCAGGACAGGGGTGATCTTCAGGGAATACAGGGTATGGATTTACACAGACAGATCTCCTCACATTCATTGGAGCATCAAAATGGTTCAGGTGAAAAAGCAGAACATTCAGCGTCTATGGAAGTAAATCAAACTCACAAACTGAATATGGATTCTGGGGACAATATTGTTATAGCATTAAGTACTTCAGTCTAGGTACAGACAACTCAGTTAAACCTACTAAAGAAACAGGCACCATATCTAGTGATGCACCATCTCAAACTTCACTAAATGGGTGACCTACTCAGAAAAGAGATTCACATAAGCAATAAATTAGGGAGTCCATTTTTAACTATTGCAATATGTTGAAAAGCAACTGATTTAAGTGACTGGGGTTATCTGCTTAATTATGTAAGATATTTTGATTGTTGCAGAAAATTTTGATCTGCAAATGTCAGTTATTGTATTTTATTAAAAGAGCTTTGGCTGACTTCCTGGTGGCGATTGTTTCGTTTCGTGGTTGCCTTTTGACTCAGTTTCAGTTTGGTTGCATTTCCCACTTTTGGTTTATTGTATTTTATTACCTTATCCATTATTTATAGGTTAAAACTTTTTTTTTGATGCAAAACCCGTTAAGGTAATTTTGCTGTTTCTGTCTCAGATTTCTTGTTATAGGTTAACTGTTTAATAATGAATAGTGCTTATGGTTGTGGCAGGATAATTATTTTATTATTTTTAACACCTCCATTATATTATCATTTAAGACTTAGGCAGACATACATTAATGGAAAAGAAAACAAACCATTTTACCATTTTGTTCATTTGAACGAATTATACATTACATTTTATTTCTTGAACTGATAAAGTGTGTAACGAACGTCTAAATACACCCCAAGAAACAACAGACAGTGGTACTGATGGTCAATAAAGACTGGAAAGCAAGTAGCTTAGCGTATAAAAACTTTCTTCTCAACAGGACTTCTTCAGAACAAACATTAAAAAACAAGTCAAAGCAACCACAGTAATATGCCTAGTTTAAAACTATGTAAACCAATACAAAGTTCAAAGCAATTAGTCAATTAAAAGTACACTTAAATTTTTAAAGCAGCCTGCACTGAGAAGTAGAACTGTCAGGGAAACACAGAAAATAAATCAAAGCTTCCTAACAGTAAGTTTCCTATATTTAAGAAAACATTTGATGTTGATTGTATCATTTGGACCGGGCTTTTTGTCAGCCCCCAATCTAATCTGCCAAGCAATTTCTTTCTGTTCCACAATATTCTTGGAATCACCACCTCTGGCATCAACAGACACTTCTTCTAAAATAGAAAATAAAAATGTTTTATATTTTATACACTCTATAGTGTGTTTATATAAAGCACTTTTTAAATCTTTGCTTTTAATACTATATATGTGTTCTCTGATACACTCTTTTAAAGTACGAGTGGTCATCCCCACGTAATATGAATTACAACTACATAACCCAATGTACACTACTCCCCTACTTAAACAAGAAAAATAACCAGGAACTTGTAAAGTGTGTTCCAGGTGTGGTAGGGAAATGTACAGTCCTTCTGAAATAAACCTACACAAATTACAATGACCACATTTAAACATCCCCATTCTGACATTTCCAATGCACTTATTTGCCTTACTACCACTTCTTTCAAGGACATTTTAAGACAGTTTGTATTTCTATACACAAAATCAGGTCTAGGGCCTAAGATGTTATGTAAGTCACTGTTAACCTCCACAATCTTCCTGTTTTTCTGAGCAATTTCTCTTATACCTTTACAATCCACTGTCATATCCAAATTGCATACAGTATTATTAATAGATGTGTTTGTTCCAATGACTTGTTTACTAACAAAGGGATGTTTGAGTATAGTTGGATAAAACCTATCCCTTTTGTCCAAAATATCAAGTTGCAGGCCATTGAGATAATCCAAATCATAACCCCTGTCTAAAAACATAGAGGAAGTTCTAGAAAACTCATTTTTCAAGTCTGAATGGGAAGTAGTCATCCGGCAAGCCCAGATGTACTGTCCCTTAGGGATATTCTTCTTGATGAAGAAAGGATGGTTACTTTTAAAATGTAAGTAACCATTTGTAAAGGTTTCCTTTCTGTAGATCTTACTGTCAAAACATCCAGAAACTGTATTCCAACCAAGACTGACATCTGAAAAGTTAATCTGATGTCCCCAACCGCTCTTGACAAATTGCAAAAAAACAGACCTTAAATTAAGGTCATGAAGGAATTGTTCACAAACGCCATTGTTACCCTCTAGAACAAAAATCAGGTCATCTACAAACCTGGCATAAAAATATACACTGTATGATTACCTCAATTTAGAGAGGACAGTAACCTCCCACCATGCCATGCCAATGTTTGCATATGAGGGGGGCAGCAGGGGACCCCATAGCTACCCCCTTACACTGTCTGACAAAATGCCCATTGAAGGTAAAAAAATTGTGTTCCAACACTATTTCCAAAAAACTACACACTAAACCAATTTGTTCTTCCCCAAGACTGGAATAAAAAGAAAGAAATTCCCTAACTGCTTCCACACCTGTTTGGTATGCAATAAAAGTGAACAATGAAACCACATCCACTGTAAAAATAATATGTCTCTCACATGTGTATGAAAAGGTAGTAGCAAACTCCCTGAATTTATCCAGGAAGTCCCAAGATTCCATCAAATAGGACCCTAGTCCATGTACAACAGGATTTAAAAAAGAATCTATTAGCAAAGCCAAACCCTCTGTAGCTGAATGTGATGCCAAAACTACCGGCCTAAAAGGACGGTGGTCTAAAGACTTGTGAGTTTTGGGGATGCCAAAAATTGTCCCAATCCTAGGTTTTTCCACCAAACAGAAATTGTATGTGTTAAGATCTAAGCTTTGATTCATAAATGCTTCATAAAGAAATGCTCTGATGTAATGAAAACTGTGGTGAATTTCTTTAACATTCACTTCAATATATTCTTCAGGATTACTAAGTAACTCAAACATAGCAACATTGTATTGTTCCACTGTCATAATCACAATGTTGCCCCCCTTATCACTTTTCATGTATCTCAGGTCATTAAGGCTTTACACTCAGGTTGAGTCAAATTGTCATACCATCTACTTCCAGACTTTTTACTGTTCAAAAAACAATTTCCTGAATACAAACTTCCTCAAGCACTTTAAGGGTTTGATTCAAAGCCAGGGTATAACAAGAGGGTTTACATAACCTAGAGTTACACATTCCAATGTGATGTAGCAAATAATTTAAATTAAGTCTGCGAACAAACTGTTTAAAGTCAATTATGGTTCTGGAAAAGTCCACCTTTTTGTAGGAACAAAGTTGAAGCCATAACTTAGTACTTTTAACTGGTGCTCGTCAAAACAAACAGCTGATAAGTTAATAATGCAAAATTTATTATCAAAAGGGCCTACTGTTCGTCGTTTGATGATTTGGAGGTAGTTAAACCTCTCACCTTCATGTTCCGAGTCCTGACAGTTCTGTTCTCTTATTTTGGTAAAAAAGCCGAAGTTTTTGAACGTGCACCAGCTACATTTGCATTAGAAGAGCTGTATTGCTTCTTGCTTTGTTGGTAACTGAAATTTCTCCAGTATTTGCCTCATTTTCATTCTCTGAATGAATGATGCTTGATTTCTCCGCCCTAAAACACCTCGTGGCTAAGTTAGAAGGCTGTGATTGGTTGACCTGGCTTGTAGCCCAGCGTGGTCTGTTAGAACTGTTCTTGTGGACCCATCCACCTTTTTTGGAAAAAAACAGGGGTGTTTTCTTTAGTAGGACCCAACTTATCATTTTTGTTTTTATTTTGGTTGTGTGTTTATCTCTGGAACAAAGTTGGTATAGACAATGCCTTCTTCATAGGCATTCACATCCCTCAAAAGTTTGTTCTGTTTATGCTCAATAACTTCAACTTCATGTGTTTCAACTTCTTTAAGTACATGTTCAAAAACACCATCAGAGTGGAAATCTCTCATTAGCATATGAAGTTCTTCATAGATCTTAGTGATGTCCTGTTTCAACAAGGACATCTTCTTACGATTGTTGTCTATAAGAATTTTAAGCAGCTGCAGACCTGCAGTGTTGAAAAAAGTGGCAAGTTCACTAAAAAACAGGTCAGTGACAGAAAATAAATCAGAGCTTCCTAATAGTAAGTTTCCTATATTTAAGAAAACATTTGATGCTGATTGCATCATTTAGACCTAGCTTTTTATCAGCCCCCAATCTAATCTATCAAGCAGTTTCTTTCTGTTCCACAATATTCTTGTAGTCACCACCTCTGGGATCAACAGACACTTCTTCTAAAATAGAAAATAAAAAGTGCTGGAAGGGATCAGGGTATTGGATAAATATAGGTGATGAATCCCAGCCTTTTGCAGAAAAGCTCAGGTGCAATTGGTGATAAATAGGCAGTTAACCACTGATATTTGTATTATGAGGGGGGGATCAGACAATGGTGCCCCCCTCCATCATGTTATTCAATTTGGCTGTGGCAACACTGGCTCAAGATATGTGAGTTTATGTCTGCAATTCCATGTATGTGAAAATGTTCAGATTTTTTGTGGATAATTCATATGTTAGTCTCAGATAGTTTGGATCTCATTCTTCCAGGGGTAATAGAGATCTTTGAGAAGTTTAAGTTGGTGGCTGGCAAAACCTGTTCTGGTCAGGTGGGACAGATTTGTTCAAGACTGCTAGAAGATAGAATTAGTAGGAAAATCAGTATGACTTATTTAGGATTAAAGATGGCTGAAACTGAAAAAAAAAATGTTAATTGAAAGTAATTATCGGGTGCTATAATTCTTAGTGGTACAGTCTTTAACAAGATGGTCTTCAAAAGTTTATACCTTGGCTGGATGAATTTATATTATTCAAATGATGATTTTGCCAAGAGTTTTGTATGTCTGCCAACATATTCCCTTGAGTATTGGTGACACTCCGTGGTTGCAGAAATTACAAATGGTTTGTGATGTTTGTTTGGAATAGGAAGTATTATAGGATTTCCAAAGGAAGGCTATGTTTGTTGAGAAAATGGTGGGGTGGGGGAATGCTGACTTTCAACCACATGCATTAGCTGCTGATGCAGTAGTAACATTTACCTAAATGCATCAGATTCTGAGGGATCCTCCTATGTAATGGGGTGAGGGGGGATTTGGGATAATGGGAGTCTGTTGTGTCTGATTAGAGAGTTAAAAGGGACTAGAGATTCCTTCCTGGGTGCAACAGGGTTGGGTATTTGGAATGGGTCTATATTATATAGTAGAATTTTCAAAACTTTGAACCTCACATGAGCAAACTCATATGAGTGAAGTTCGAAACATCAACTATATAATAAAATAAAATAAAATAAAAATTACCTTACCACTCTGAGGATGGGGGCAAGCCCCCTGCACCCCCACACTCCCCTACTTAAATATACAAACTCTGAGAATGCACTTCAGTGCAGAAAGTGAAAATTTCCCATTCTGCGCTTGAAAAAGTATTTGACTTTCACCTTTGACCTTTCCGACGTTCGATCATATGATGTCGACCATCTATGATTCAAACATCAGAATGGTCACTCATCTAATATAGACCCTTGAAACAACTCTGTTTTTAACTACAGGGGTGCAATTATGTTTCAGAGACATTAGAAGGAAAGGGCATAAAGAGAGAGTAGGTGATATAGTGCTGTGAAAGCTCCCAGCCCAGCCAGATAGAATTTTGTAAATAATTCTATGTCATTGTAAATATTAACAAGGTCCACATGCTTGTTTGACAAATGTAAGAAAACTGTTATGCTCTGAGCTTCAAAATGTAACTATAATGCACCCTGCTGGAAGAAAGCAGAAATGTGTATAAACTCTATGCCTATGTAATGTATGTTTTCATGATGAAAAACTGGGACATATAGAGTTAACTCTAAGAAAATAAGCTGATAAATAAATCATTTTATGACTGTTTGATCTCAAGCTCAGAGACAGGATGTCTGCAGCCAGAAATTCTTTCTATTGTCTTAAGACATAGATAATTACTAGGTTTCATATGTAAAATGTCTTTTATTGATGTGGCTTCCCGGCAGGTGCAGATTACAAAGAAATGTAAATTTTGAGTTTCTGTTAGCCTGGGAACTAAAGGAAAAGTGATATAAATTCTGTAATCTGAGATGAGTCAGCAGTACTATGTATTATCAATTTAAGACTTTCTCAGAGAGAAAGATTGAGCATTTTGTATTTGTGTCTGAACCTGAACACATCAGCTCACCAGTACTTTGCCTTGTAAGTAAGATATTTAGAACAGTGATTTCTCTTAGAGATAGATGGGAATATAGCCAGATTAATCTAGTTGTTTTCTATATATATGTGAGAATATCTTACAATGTTGTTTTAAAATATTTCCTGTGATTTCTGAACTCTCTAATGTCACTGTGTTGAATTGATGAGCATTGTTTTGTGTTTTTATTATTTATTATTAAATATTTTAAACCTTTTAACTGTGGCTGTTTTGTGTAAAGATAATTTAAGCTCTTAAGAGTACTTGCATGTACTTGGTGATACTGTACAAGTCACTCCAATAGTATTGCTGTTCATCACACTTACCAACTGGATAATAATAACTTTGCACAGTAGAATTGGAACCCTTTGTTAAGGGCCTTTACAGTAGCTGATATGGTTGGTTGGTGGCAGTCGGTACTACCTTATATTCTGGGCAGAAAGGGGCATAGCTGGAGATCCTGTGCCAGCCTTCTCTAGGAGTGTTTGTGTGTTTGTATATAATTCATATCTCAAAGTGTGTGTTTGTCAGCTACTTGGGCAGTGACTCGAAGCACTGGTTGAACAGAGAGGGTGCTGGAAGTTTTGGCTTGGGCACTCGGCTGAGATCTGTACCCTATAGCTGTGTCAGTGGGGAGTCTTATTGGGGATCTGGAGAGAAAGGGTGAAACCAGCCCCAGACTGACTGTGTGCTCTTAAGGGAAATTGTAATTTACTGTGTGTATACTTGTTATCCTCCCAATGTGGATGCCCCTCACTGGTGTTAGTGGTGAGGATTGAGGTTCCTTGATTACTGGGCCAGTGCACGAGCATCACAAGTACAAAGATTCAGATGATGGATAATAGGTTTTAAAGGTGGGACAAAGTTTAATAATAAATATGATCTGCCTGAAGGGGCATGATTGCAATCTGAGCAATTAAAACATGATGTTCCTGAATAATCTCCAAGCCCTTACTGTCACCACTCTTTTATGTAACTGGCCATAATACAGCTTCTTCTTCACAAACTTTAAATATTTGACTATCATCTGCCCCTGTCCACTACTATCTCTGTCTCCCTTTTACCTGGACCACCTTCATAATTTGTAACCATCTTCATCCTATAATTACCTTACTGTCTCCTACTCAGTATCTATTTTCAGCTGATTCCATTTAAAAATAAACTCTTATAAGGTTGATATTAGGTAATATTTTACTGTATTCTTCATGTAGCTATCATGTTTTCATTAAATGTCATTACAATTCTAGGAAGGTTTATTTGCTATTCTATTTACGTACATTTACTTTATATATATATATATATATATATATATATATATATATATATATATATATATATATATATATATATACATTTATTCATTTTTGATTAGCTATCATAGCATTAGTAGCCTATGTATGTATGCACATTTATTATGTAAATCATGTATAACTGCCTTTTAATCATTCTGTTAAATGGAGCATTTGTATCCAGGCCTCCACTGAAAATGGAACCTGTACCTAATCAGACTTTCCTGGTCAACAAAAGCAATAAATAAATAAATAAATCAATAAAGCACTGGCTTTTGGTAGAAGGGCTAAGAGTGACATTGGACCAAGATGGGTAAGTTGATAGCTCGCACCTACAATAAAAAGGTAAAGATTTTGAGAAAAAAATTTCTAAATTTCTTGCAGTAATCTGTAAAGGAAATTTGTTAAACATAAGGACCATTAAGGACATTTATAGATTAAAGGTTAGGTGGGGAAAATGTTAAATTAGCTGAAAAGGAATGGAGGAACTACATTCAAATCAGCCCTAAAATGAAAAGACGTCCAATCATTTGGGATCATCATAAGCATTGACTGCATATATAGTCTTATTCTATCAGACTGGGGATGGGGGGTGCTGAAAGTTGGAAATGTGGAGAGAGACAGACTAGGGGGTTCATATGTTCTGGTGTTTTGAGAAGATTCAAGCAGTGTTGTAAAGAAGTCATTTGTGAATGGTAATGCATATTTGGGAAACAAAAGTGCCTGGGAGTTGGAAATTTTGGATACTGGAGATTGGTAGGGAAAAGGATGCATGGTTAATGTCAGAAAGAGCAATAATGTTGTTATTGGGGGATTGGGTAAAATGCTAGTTAGCAAAAGGGTGGAAAAGCCTTGGCACCTTGAAGATTAAAGATACTTGGTCAAATAACATCAACACCTATAACAGAGTGTTGAAAGCTCAAGCATCAAGGGATATATCCTTCTCTATGGCTCTGAAATACTCATCAATTTACAGACCTCACTTATTTCTAAACTGCAATCGACCTATAGCAAAGTAGCTAAATTTACCGCCAAACTACCATACTTTTCTCATCACTGCTTAGCACTCAAAAAACCGAAATGGTTAGAATTCCTCCATAACCTACTCCTCCTTCAGCTTAGCATAATTCAATCCATTCTATACCAGCCGACTTTCTGCCCCAGTATTGCATCCATTATTTCCTCCTACACCCCAGCTAGAACACTCCGGAGCTCTGACCAACATCTCTTATCCATTCACAAACCCAAGATCAACATAGGGAAAAACCATCATAGCTGCAACCCAGCTGAAAACTGGAACAAACTACCACCTGATATCCAATTCAAAAAGGCAGTCAAAAATCACTTAAGCAAAAATAAACTATGTCAGTGCTACCTTCCCCCCTGACTGACCCAACTCTCTGGGCCACTGGTCTATCACCTTTTTCCTGTTACAGTGAAACCCCCACCTTCCTCCTATCTCTCTCCTGCTCAGCTCTGCAAGCCATCCTACCTAGTTCTCTGCCCCTAACCTCTCTCTTACAAGCCTTTTCATACTTCCACCTCCTCTCCCACTCCCAGCCAGATTAATCTTTATTGAAGTACAGACTTTAACAGTAGAACGACTAAGCTTAGAAACCAATTCTTACTCACCTTTTACTACACAATATCCACTAGCCCTTGCCCTGCAAAATTTATCTGAATGGGAATTTTTCTTTTCCTTTTTTTGATTTCAATGAAATATATTTGATTGTTGTTATTAGCAGGTTGCTAACATACACCAAAATTGTTTCTGTTGTTGATGTTCATTTAGCAACAGGATTCATTTTTTTCTTTGCATAAGTCACTGTAATGATTAATATATGCAGAGTAGAATTCATGCTTTGTTCGTTTGTTTAAGAAAATGAAAAAAATATTGCTTATAGTCAGGCGTTGCAACCTGATAGTTCTTCAGACGCTCCTTACAATGGCTGAGTAAACACATTACAATAGAAAACTGTGCCAGTGGATACTATTCCCCCAACCCCACAAGTATACAGTGAATATCAAGCCTGAACTAGGCAATAAGAATGCTGATGTGTTGTCAAAGTCCCATAGCCCATGACTTTAAGCTCAGAACTGATGGTTTTGTGGTTGGAAGGATATAGCTATAACATCGTTTATATGTAAATATGGGTATATACCTAGTATAGCTTGCATTTTGAAAAATTTCACAACACTGATTTTATTAATTATTTAATGAGAAATGAACTGCCACTCCCATGGCATAAAAACAGGTAGTCAGAAAGTAACAAATCAGTGAGTTCCCCAATTAAAAGTTCAGTGTGAGTGAATCATGGACTTTCTGCCAAGACTGAAGACTTGTGATGCTCAGCAGCATAGTGAGCACTTGTAGATGTGATCTAGGACTGATACCCCTCCTCATCTCAGGCATAACCATTAGCCAACTTTGCCTGTGCCCACAGAGGGGATCCAGTGCAAGATGTGACAGGTGAAGTGTGTCACGTCATCCAACATTTCCTTATAAATGGCCTAAGCAACAACATCCAGGCAGCCAGGTTGGTGTGCATGACAACAAACTCCACAACTATGCTAAGATGTGACTGGGCAAGCATTTGTGGGCACTGTACTCAATTGTCTACAAGTCTTGGCTGCATGCTTAAAATGAAAGGTCATCTGCTCCAGTTCTTTCAGGAAATGTGTACAGTATGGTTGTGAAGAGGCAAACACAAGGACCTTTGGCAATGTCAACTCCACCATCACGCATCTGGACAAATCTCAGCCACTCATTTCCAATAATGACATGGACAGATAGCATCTGTATCTGTATGACTTATTAGTGTGGTAAGGAAAAAGCATAGCTGACCAGAGCTCCAACTGCAAACAGACACAGGAAAGCACTGTACCCCAAAGGCTATATTATATACCGTTATTTGGTAGAATTACAAACCATAAAAATCAGTCCAGCAGAGATTGATAAAAATCTGATGTCACTACCATAGTCTAATATATGGAAATAAATAAATAAAACAAAAACTGCAAGTACACTACTTATGATTTTTTTTTTAATTCAAACTATAATGTCTCACACCCTTTATGGGCACTTGCTCATATTATAGCACAGCTAACAGATACAAAGGACTGGATTCTGCAAAATGTGCAGAAGGTATTTGCGGACAGTGCAGCACACAGAAGGAAGACTTCAGAGGACCTGATGCGGGTGCAATAACAGAAGGCACACTGAAGGTAGACTGAATACTTAAGTATTCAGTGTGGTATAATCAGGGATTCCATGCACATTGGTCTGATTCCAAAACTCATCAGGCTCACACAATCCAACTAAAATGTGACAAACAGCCACCATGACTTATTTCTGAAATCCTTGGCACACACTTTCCAGACCCCAAAGAATTCAAGCAAATACTACAGATTATTGTGAAATCCATAGCAAAACATCAAAAAATATATAAAAATGCAACCTACTGTCAATATACTGCAACAGGCTGCAGTGGTACAAGCCATAATTGAGGCTGTGGCTATGCATCCTAGAAGGCAGCCAGCTAGAGTCAAAGCAAGGCTGCAACTAAATCAGTTGTTAAACCCCCAAACAATCAATAGATACCATCTACGCAGACAACAACTGGTTCAGGATGTCTGCAACATGTGTGTCCCACACCTTTGTGCAGATCCTTCAAGGAAACCCCATACCCCTTGAAAACAAAGTGTGTCTCACCATGGGTGTACTCACATCTGGGACATTCCAGAGACACATGGGGGATGTTGTAGGAGTATCAAAGACAGCTGCTAATCATATCCTGGCAAAATCCCTGGAATCAATGTGCAGTAAGATGGATGACTACATACGCTTTCTATCCACCCCCATGGAGCACAAAACTGTAATGCACCAGTTCTATAACACTGCAAACTCCCCACATATACTTGGTGCAGTAGATTGCACACACATATCTATCAAGACACCAGTACATCCTGAAGCGGACCGATACATAAACAGAAAGGGATGGGCATCCATCAACTTCCAAGTTGTGTGTGCAGTAGATGGCAGCATAACAAACATCATGGCAACACATCCTGGAAGTGTCCATGATGCAGTCATTTGGAGGGAAAGTGGACTGAAGGCTGTATTCCAAAAGCAAGGTGAAATACCGAGGGACTGCTACTGGTTAAATACAGGAACACAGCTAGGATGCAATTTAAAGATAGCCCTGTCAACAATATCCATTATGACCAAAAGTGTTTTTATTCCCTACAACAGTTGAATATGGTTATCCACTTGAGCCATTGCTAATGACCCAGTACTATAAACAATCAAATCCTGCACAGGAGGTCTACAATAGAGTGCACATAACAGCCAGAAACACCATAGAGCACGTGTTTGGTGTATTGAAAACTAAGTTCAGATGTCTGGACACATCCAGGGGTGCATTGCAATACACACCTGAAAAGGGAGCAAAGATAATGGCAGTGTGAGCCATGCTGCACAACATGCTAACCAGAGCACATGTCAGTCTTCCAGCTGCAGATGTGGCTGAACTACCCCAAGAACTCCAGATGTCTGAAGAAGACATCCCACAAGTATCGGAGAAGGAACAGAAGGACATAAGGGACAGAAGTCATAAGCATAGACAACATAGTGTGCGATCATAAGTGCAGGCCCAGGCAACATGACAGTGTCTGACCCAAATCTTTGAGTCATGACAAGCCACACATACATGAGTACACAGATTGAACATTGATGTTCAGGTGGTGCTCCACCACAATTGCATCTAATGGCAAGTACCCACTAGATGTACACACTGAGCATCACATAATCATAACATATTCCAATGTGAATATATACAAATTTGTGAAAAAAGGGATCATCAACTCAGGGCACAACTGACACAGGTATTCATACACACTCAGAGTGTTGTATCACTTTATGGTAAACAATAAGGGACACACATCATATCTGTACATTTTAATAACATGAGAAAAGAGAAATCATGCAGGACATTATGCACAATTTTTTTAATTTCACAAGACGCATATCACAGTACAGAGGTATTTCAATAATATGGGCCAGCTATATTTACTACACTGTTGGACACACTCTAATGCAGTCTAGGGAGACCTGGCTGAAGTCTCACACAACAGTCCTCTCTGCTCTAACCATGACTTAACGCATCCTGCCCTGGTTGCTCCACAGAGGAGATGGACGGTGCTACAACACCATGTTGAGATGAAGGAGCATGACTGCGAGTTGAAGGCCTTGTGACTGGTGGGACCATAGCACTTGGGCCAGCAGTTGAACTCTGTGCAAGTTGGATCACAGACAGTGATTCTTGATTGTCAATGGTAGTTCTCAGGATAGGTGGCCTGCCTCTCACAAGTTGCAGTCTGCTGAGCACAGTCATGGAATGCAGAATCCTACTGGCAGTACAACACTGCTATAATGCTTTAGAGGTCATGGTTTCACCAATCATGCCACAGCTTCCAGACTCTCATTCTGAGTGGCCAATGCAGCCATAATCTCACCATGTCTGTGCTCTTATCCTTCATGTATGACACATAGCTGGTGTGCCCCACATCGGAACAATGTCATTGTTGTGATCATTCATGCCTACAGCAGAAGGCAGACACCCTCTGACACCAGGCCATGTACAGCATCTGCTCAGCTATGTCTACCACTACACCCTGTTCCTGGTTATTGTATGAAACTGTCAGCAGTGCTCTTAGCTGTGGTGTGTTGGTCAACAACCTCACCCTGTTAAACATCCACTGTGGCAGCATCCTCTGAATGGCTACACAAGTGGACCTTCACATCTGAGGCTACATCTGCTGAAAATCACTGTCAACCTCATGGATGGTCTCTCCAAACAACTTAATTTCCTCTGTGCTAGGGCCATACTACCATGCTGAGACACATCATGAACAACATCATGATCACTGGTTGGGATGCTGGATAATATAGACAGGTGATGTGCTACAAGATACAAAGACACATAGGACAGTATGCCTGCAGCACATGATGGATATAATCAGACATGCTGTCTATATATCACACTGCAAAATTACAAATAATAATGACTTTACATGCAGTCTACTGTATATATGGTTCATGGATTTTACATAAATGAAGTATATAATCTGTTTACATGGCTAACATACATGACATATATGGTGAATAAAAAAAAACACACACACCTAGCAACAACTCATGGGAAGATGGTGATGTTGAACAAGGATGAGCATCAAATAGTGCAGGGAGAAACAGCATTAGTGATCACATCATTGACACAATTAACCAGGTGAACACAGTTAAAACATACAGCATGTATGTGTGACATACACATACCACTCATATGTGTACTCGAGGACATTGATGCAAACTTACCTAGAAATGGTAAGAAGGACATAGTATCAACTGAAGTCAACTACAGGATTAAAAGCAAGAACTGGTATGAAACATACTTAATAGCATACCACTGACAAACTCGTGCTGTGGAGAGATTGTGGGTTGCACTGTGGATCTTGCCATGGGAAAGTAAAAAGAAAGATAACACAGTCATGTCTTTAGCAAAAATAATATTGACAACATCACATATACAACACAGTAACATGGGCTGAAAATACTCACATGATGAATGTTACAACTGTACATCATCAGATGTGCTTATACTGACAAATACTGACATAATCATATGTGCTGCACATTGATGAAAGCTTTGACAATTTTGCTGTAACATACGTGGTCTGTCTGCACTTGCAAATGCATGGCTTGCTCCTCCACTGGATGGACCTGTGGTGTATAATGGAAGGGGAAACAGAAATATGACAGTAAACAGCAGTGCCATAAAATAATAATATAGAGACACTCATCTGTTGATCCCTGGTTTAGTCCTAAAGTAGATGGAGCTGTGAATATTAATGCAAACAGTATTACAAATGTTGTGTGGAGTATTCTATCTGTGCCTCACTTATATCAATGCATATCATTACACTTATGTTCATCATACTCAACCTGTGTGCAAGGCTCATCTCTGCTGCTGTAATTCAAAAACAGCAGTACATGAATATGCATGATACGGCAATATGCAGTGTTTGTCTCAATACACAGTTCTGTAAAGGAAAGAAAGACATACATGTTTGTCCTGAAGCTCTAGTTTCAATACCACCACCAGGGTGTGTCACTTCCCTCTTGCTTTATGCAGTGAGGCCAGAAATACTATGATGTCATCTGGGGGAGTCAGTGGTGGTCCACCACTGGTGGCATCTCTCAGTCTCTCATAATGTGTCACTCTGTTGGCTGTACAAAGGATCGTGTCCAAGCAGCATCATCTACAGGCATCACTGGATCAGTTGCAGCCTCCATCTGCATTGAACATGTTGCTGAAGTCCATCCAGATTTAATTTCTCCAAACAGTATCAGCTGAACAGCCTAGGAGACTCCTTCCATGTTAACAGAGAGTATCAATTATGATATCATCTTCCTAGGGCATATGTTGCCAACCCTAGGACAGTTGACAACCTGACAGACAGTGATATGCACATGATAATATTCGTGCTTGAGCCAATTTATGCATTTCATTCTGTGAGCAGCATATGTGAACATAAACAGTATGCATTCCTGTGCAATGAAAATGCCTGTATAACACTGTGTGTGATAAATACTAATGTGACATATTACATTGGTAAAATAAAAACAACTTGCTGTATCTTTATAGTTTATGAGTGGGAGTAGAACTCCTGACAATACATATATATACTGCATGGAAGTCTAAAGACAACAGCATTATGCCACACAACTCCACTTGCATATTATGTCATTATACTGCAACAAGAAACAATTTAAAAAACTTACAGAAAGCATCAGCAAACCTCAGGATCTGTAGGTAGGCCACAGGCAGTATGGATCCTTAGTATAGTGAGCCAGTACTGAAAATACCTTTGTTAAGAAATATCATTGAAGATATATCCATAACAGCAACAGCACCTTTTTTAACAGTTTTTTTAGGAGACATGAAATGAGAAATATCCGTAATATCAACCTCACATACCAGGTATCAATAGTATCAGAATCCATAGGTTTCACCACAGAGTGCAAAGAAGTACCAGTAAAAATTGTAGATGATCCCTAAATCAGCCTTAATACACTATTAATATCTGCAATGGAAGTCTGTCTATACAACTGCATATAGGACTGAAATAAACTATTTAAACAAACACCTGTATGCATAAAGTTCAAGACAACATCATCCCAGTACCTTATAACAACTTCTGTTAAAGATAACATTTTGAGTAAAATTAATTTAAACATGTACCTTTTGAAATGAATAACTTTAAGAGATTTACTAATCACCAAAATAGAAATGCTATCAATTGCCAATGTACCTCTCATTCCAAATCACAGAATCAAAATGCACTATGTATCCACCCATCTTTAAGTACTGTTTGCACCACACATAATTAATGAGGTTTATTAAAATTCACGTTTTGGAATCATATTCACACATATCCAAGTAAATTGGCTTCATGCACTGAAGCACCCAGTTGTATTCCGTAAACATTCAATAGTTATCGATAAATGGTGTCATGAGTGGCACACTCCCATTATCTTCCAATGATCTGATAACATGACATCACCACCACTTTCAAATATTGATTTACTGATCATACAATTTCTAACTGTGCAACTGAGATTTACCTCAATGAGTATTTCTTTGTGTTTGCATTTTCCACAGCAACTTGAGGATCATGATGGCTACTTTGAAGAGTCTGAGATGTGTTCATGCACCCAACTGGACCAACGAGCAGATGACCAGGATATTGACCATGTATGCTGGATTGGAGCAGAGGATGAGAACCAGACTCAGGATCTTTGCCATGATCAACATGTTGAACCAGATTGTAAGGGAGCATCGATGGAGAATGGGGATCTACAGCACTGGAGTGCAGCTTCATTACTGCTATGATGACCTGCATCAGAAGGACATGAAGGAACTCCGAAGGATGGTCACTGAGGTGCTTAGAGAGCCTGTAGATCCCTACAATGAGTATGAATATTCTACACATACCTGAGCATTGCTACACAGTTTACTGTATATGCACTCTTATAGGTTCATAGGACAATACTAGGCTATTGTCCCAGAGGCCCTTATAAGCCTAGCCAAGAATGTTTCCCATGTTCTCACAAAGATAGCACATGTTTCCCCTGTCCAGCAGGGACACAGGTGGGATCCCAGGAGTGTATTTTCTGTTTCCCATCCAGTCGTTCAGGTTCGTCTTAAAGAGGGCTAGTGAGGTACTCTGCTTGACATGGAGAGGGAGTCTGTTCCACAGATGGGGAAGTCTTTGGGACACAAATCTATCCCACCAACAAGTTCTATTAATGTCACATTCCAGATTGAGTCCTTTTATGTGGGTTGCGTGAGTGGAGTTTGACTTACGGATATGGAGCAACTCCATCACAGCTGGATCTTAGATGGCCTTGTATGCCAGACACACGTCAACTCTGAGCAGTCTGTATGAGACTGAGTAGTGGGACAAGGATTTTAGCCTATCTCTATAGGATAGGTGCTTGAGACCCTGGATTTTCCTGGTCAGGAACCTCTGTGGTCTCTCCAGCTGATGCATGTGCTTGGCAAGGTATATGCCGAAGGGGGCATCTTACTCAATAATGGAGCTGATAAGGGAGGGGTACAGGGATGTTATGACCTCCTTGTTCCTGGATGAAATAGCCTTACATATGAGGTGGGCTATGTAGAAATCCTTCCATACAACAGAGGCAACGTGGTGGTCAAAAGTCAGGTTGCTATCAACCTAGGTGTCCAAGGCCCTCACAAATGATTGCATGCTTCGTACATTGTTATTAAAGTGATAATTAGTGGGGATGCCATTTTCCCCAAAGAGGATAATGATGCATTTCTTGGCATTCAGTTTTAGGCCATTCCTCTGGCACCAGTCATTAGTTTGGGTAAGGCCCTTTTGGAGGATGTTCACATCACTAGGGTAATTTAAGATGATGTCCAGCTTGCAGTCATCTGCAAACTTAGTCAGGCACAGACCATTGGTTTTGGCTTGCACCTCAGAAAAGTTTATCCCAAACAGAACAGTACCCAAGACTGATCCTTGGGGTACACCACTCATTACGGGTCTACCACTAGAGCTGGCTTCCTTTATTTTGACTGCATGGGTTCTATCAGTGAGACAGTTAGCTAGCCATCTGGTAATATACGGGTTGATGCCTAGATGGGAGAGGTTATCTATTATGCCCAAGTAAGGAATAAAGGCATTGGCTAGGTCAAGGTAGGTGGTATGCGCCATCTTCCCTTTGTCCATGGCTTTGGTGACTGTTTCTAAGAAGTTGACTAAGTTTAACAAGCATGATCTCCCTTTGACAAAACCAACTGTGTGGGGTCAAGCATTTGGAGTTTGCCAATGTCCTTGTTTATAAGGTTCATAATAATGCATTCCATGGCCTTGCAGATGAGGCTAGTTATGCTGATGGGTCTGTAATTGCCTGGGTCAGTGGATGCTCCACTTTTTTGTAGAGGGATGACAGTGGCTGTCCTCCATTCAGATGGGATGAAGCTGGTGCTCAGGCTTTGGTTAAATAGGGTTCCTAATAGTGCTGGGAGCTCATGCCTGAGTTCATGCAGGGCACAGCCAGGAATGTTGTCAGGTCCCATGGAGGCTGTATTTTTTGCCTTTGAGAGGACATTAAAGACCTGCTCCCTGGTGATGGGAGGAAGGGGGCAGGTACTGGGGGTGCCCTGGTTTACTGATGGGGGACAGGGGGTGAAGTTTTCAAAGAATCTGAATGCCAGCAGGTTGGCTATATCTACAGTGTTTGTGTATGTGGTGCTCTTGACCACCAGTTCAGAGCAGATTTCGGTGTTACCTTTGAGATTGTGGAAGTATGTGAAGAAGGCCTTGTGATTGTCCTTTGTGGATGTGGCAAATATGAACTCAAAGATAGCCTTAGCGGACTTCACCAGTGACCTTATTTGCTTGTTCAAAGGAAAGATTGCTTTCAACTTGGCACCTGCTCCTTAATGGTCCTGGACAAGAATTTTTTTCCTTTTATTATAGAGTTTGTTTAGTTGAAGAAAACAACCAGGCTCTCTCACCACGAAACTGTGTAAAGTTCTGATGTATCCGGTACGGACTTAAAGCTCACAAAAAGTATAGCGGCAAAGCAGTAAATCAGAAGCAATAGCTTCGCTTGTTCAATATGCAGTAAGCATCAGTATGCAGTAAGCAATAGAGTACGGCAAAAAGTCATTAAATCAGGAACTATCAATTCACTTTCGTGCAATAAGTACCAAATAATCCAGTGTACGAAGACCAAAAACGTTTATTGTAAGCGCTTTCGCGTGGTCACCACCACGCTTCATCAGACAATACATCTAAAATTCAAAACATCTATTTATACAAATAAATCTAAAAAGGCGCCAAATTAAAACAAGCAACTCAAGCAATTTGTCAATTAAAAAGTTAGTACAGATTAATTAAAGAAAATTTTTTTGAGTACTGCATTCCATTTAAAGGTAGCCTGAATTCTTCAGAAACACTAAAATGTTCATACACCATACTGCAGCTACTAGTCAATATAATTTGAACTCTGTAAATTGATACTGACAACGAGTGTTTTCATGAACAGTAAGAGTTAAATTAAACCAGATTAGAATAAGCCATCTAATATATAGAATGGATTAGCACATTTAAAACACATTCAGTTTAAAACATGATATAATAACATATATATAGAGCTTTACTGTGTTATGGATTACTTTATAGCAATATCTAATGTTGCATAAATAAATAAATAAATAAATAAGTTGAATAAACAATTAGAAAATAGTTAAAAAATAGATAAATGAATAGATATCCGTTTCTTCAGTTATAACTCCGCTAGTGATAGCGCCAAAGAGTCATGTTTCTATTGTTTAATAGATTCATAATTGTATTGGTAGATTCAACTATTGATCAAAATTATAAATTGTAATTGATCATGGTTTCATGTATTTAATGATCAAATAGGTAAATAAATAAATAAATAGATAGATAGATAAACAAATAAATAAATATCTATTTCTTAGAGTGTGAATCCCCTATTAATAGCACCAATAATTTATGTTTCTGCTATATAGTGAATTCACAATTTTTTTATTATTTTATTAATAGGTACAATTATTAATCAAGATCATTTGTTGAAATTATTCATAGTGTCATATCACTGAATAAGTATCAGCAATACTGGGAAATGAATGAATATTAAATATTAAATATTAAATTTTTGGATATATTAAATATATTGAATATTGAATGTTAAGTATATAAATGTAGGAAATGTATATCAAAAATTTTTTGTAAAACATATGTACATAATTACAATACAGATGTATAGGATGTGTAAATATGTAAAAATATATAAAATAATATAAAATATATAAAGTTTGTTTAGTTCTGCTGTCCACCAGACAGGTTTACTCTTCCTTGATGAAGATGACTTGGTCCTGTCAGGGAGTCCATGCAGCTAGGTAGGTGCTTATATATTTTTCTGGTGTAGGCTTAGACATTAGTGCTAGTTCCAACTGAAGGGATGGTGGCTGTGAAGCTGCTTATACCTGCTCTCAGCAGATCGTAGTCAGCTTTGGAAAAGTTTTTTTGTTTGACCCTGACAAAAGGGGGTCAGGGAAGATGGTGACTTTGAAAGTGATCACTTTTTGATCAGATCTTACCAAGGAGGATAACACTGTAGGGGTGCTACAGTGGCTACTCATATTGGTTAGTAGCAGGTCCAAGATATTTTCACCTCTTGTGGGGGTGTTGACCAGCTGATCCAATGCATTGGCATTGACAAAATCAAGGAATCTCTGTGTGTTGTTGTTTGGGCTAGAACAGGTTTTCCACTCTATGTTTGCTTAGTTAAAGTCACTCTGTATCAGGGCAGAGGGTTGAATCTTGATGGATTCAAATAAGTCCAGTAGGTGGAGTGGGTGTCCTGAGTCATG
This sequence comes from Protopterus annectens, assembly GCF_019279795.1. Classification (NCBI taxonomy): domain Eukaryota; kingdom Metazoa; phylum Chordata; order Ceratodontiformes; family Protopteridae; genus Protopterus; species Protopterus annectens. The sequence continues at coordinate 1,615,747,142 of NC_056743.1, read as the reverse complement.
GTTTGGGGTCTGTAGCTAGGTATGATTTGAATTGGTGTTTTGTCAACAGTTTAACTGCACCTGGAGTGTCTCCTGTGCGTTATACTGTTTGACCAGTCTGGAGGTGTGTACATCTTTGATGAATATTAAAATTCCACCTCTTTTGGCTTTGTAGCCTTTTGTTTGGGGTCTGAAAGTATGATAGGATGAGTAATCTGGTAAGGCTGGAGTGCTCTCTGCAGCATTGAACAAGGTTTCAGTGACTGCACAAATGTCAGCATCCTCCAGGGTGAGAAATGCTTGCAATGAGTGCAGTTTTATGCAAAGACTCCTAGTGTTTAGCAGCATGGGCTTTAAATTTCATTTAGAAGAATTTTTCACATTGGTAATTTTGTGATCATGACTTTGCCTAAAAAGGCAATATGGGGGAGGCAAGACCCTTTGCCAGAAGACTAAATCCCTGTGGAGACTAATGAAGACCATCTCTGGCAAAGCACTGTGGTCTGTCAATCATGTCCTTCCAGGCTGTCAGGTACTGGATCCCCCTGGAATGACACCAGAAATTAAGTCAATTGTTAAAGTCAATCATTTTCTGTTTGTATTGAGACATCATTTTGGATGACGGTTGGATACTGCTTAAGGCCAGGGACATACCTGCCTGAGACACATATTCAGCATGCTCAATCATGTTTGTCTTCATATAGCCCAGAGAGTTATGTCTCAATTCATTCACACCAACATAGATTATAACAGAGTCATAACAGTACCTGCTGTTAAGAGACTTGAGTGCGTGCGTGATATGGTAGATTCTAGCACCTGACGAGCAACTTACTGTGACTTTCTCCTTGTCTAGCCTAGTGAGGGGCACATCTGTGTGTCTCATGATAGAGTCTCCTATAACTAGTATGTTGGGTTTGTGGCTGGGCCTTAGAGGTTGTGAGACACAGACATGTGTATGTTCAGTGCTTGGTGCTGTAGGTTGTGATGTGTGTATGTGTTTTAGCTTCAATGGACTCTTTTCTTTAGGTATGTTTTGTTGAGAACCTCCGCATGTGTAGGAGTGTGTTGCCCAGGTGTGGGTGGTATTAGAGGCATGATGTTTGTAGTGTTTGCGCAGACAACCTTCTCAGTGCCAGATGTACTGGCTTGTGACTGAGACAGCAATGCATGCATACCATGTATCTGTCATGCTTATGTGTTATTGTTGTGTGCCATTTAATTTGGTTTCAATGTAAGCATGACACACATTAACACATTACACTTTCCACAGACATTCAACTGTCCAGGCATTGTGGCAGTTAACCAGCAGATAGTGCAAGAGGTAGCTTGTAAACATGTGTGTTACTCGGGCGACAGACAGACAACATATGTTGTCCATACTCTATCACTAACAGTGTGATATGATTTGGATTTATGTTTTGCCATATCAGTTATGTGCAACAGAAAGACATGTCATTCCACATGTTTTTGGATGATGGTTATCATGATGTCCCACTGTCATGATGTGATGTTGTGTGTCATGGGCTCATAATACTGATGCTATGTGGGAACATATACAGGTATATCCTGTCCTCCTTTTCTGACTGCATCAAACAGCAATCTAATATTAATCTGTTCACAATGTAACAGATAACACATTCTTTAAAAGAATATTACACTGTGTTTGTTAAATAAATTATTTTCACATCTCTTATGTACTGATATCAATGTACACCTTCCATAAATAGCTGGACACATTAAATGACTGTACGTGTGTGTGAAAATAGTTGGATACATACTGACACACCAAATGTAACTTTGACATGTGAGCTTTCACTGAATTACTGCTGATGCTCTGCAGTGATGCTCCTATCCTCCATAATGAGTAGGATGGTTGGCATACACCTTTATTTGTCATTTGCATGACAATATATGGGTATGTGCTTGTAATTTTAGCTTGCTTACCTATGCATGTTGATATGACATGATTGCACATTACTGTGTATGTGTGTGTTTTATACATGTCCAGTTATATGGACATCAGCAAACCATCTGGCCAGTTGACATAAATTTTCCATTTGGTTAAATGTATTTCTGCGTAGCTTCTACAGTACCCTGTGTGATATTTATATGCATTTGCATTGTGTCAACATACCTTGCCCTGCTTTATCCTGATGTAAGTCCAAGTGGTCCACCTCCCTCCCACCTTCATATTTCACTATTATTTGTTACAGTCATGTTTTCCTTTGTTAAAACTACTGACTATTGCCATGTATTAATACGGCACAGTGAACATAAATTATGAAATGCAGGACATATGCACGCAAGTTGCTGGCTAATGCTTGCAGTGCATCCTTGTGTAACTTTTACACATCCATGAGCATAGCCTGCTTTATTTATTATGCTGTACTGTTACACGTTTGAACATTTTATTACATGTCATTGGTGTATGTATGTCTACTGACCTTGATTTCATGTAAATTCCATTTATGCCACTGACATACATACATACACATGTACACCTGTGTGTAGCCTTTGACATGGCACATATGTGTAATATACGGTATACCTTCATAAGTTCAATGGCCATGTCATTGACACTGCTGCCACAAACTGCAAACTGTGAAATTTGAAAATCGCGAAAACTGAAATGCCAAATTATAAAACCTTGCCCCCTTTTGACCCATGGTAGCACTTGTTTCAGCAGTGGAGGGATCACAAACATTGAAATTTGATATTTTTATGACATTTAGGGAAGTTGGTGTGACAGAATTCGGCTAAACAGTTCACATTTAAGCAGATTCGGAAATGTGCTTTCGAAGATATGAAGGTATACTGTAATATACACACATTCCATTACATTTGTTTTGGTTGTGTACACCTACTTGTATATATAACAGCCTTTGTTGCTGTTCTGCTGTACTTTTTTTTGTCACTGTGCTTGGCTGTTTGCCTTTCACATGCACAGTGTAGGTTTGGTTCTGTGTTCTGTTGGAGTTATCTACCATTGTTAGACCTGCATTTGCTCACTTGTGATGTTGCTTGGGTGACACCTGCACTGCTGATGGAATAATTGGATATCTGTATATTTACTCAATGAGTACTGTGATCCTACTACTTTGTTACCATGGAACACACATTTACCATTGGTCATACACACCCAGGTATGACTGCCACACAGTTTGCAGCATGTCATAATGTAATACTGCACAGGTAAATATATTTTTCTGCATTTCACCATGCCTGGTATGCATCCCCACCCTGTCTGTCAATTTTCCATTGCCTGTGTTGTGCAGTGTGCTATCCGTGTAACTTACCTGTCCTTACTGTTTTTTCCAACCTTTGCCTGTCATGTGTTGCGCTATTTGTTCTATGGGTATACCTGCTATGATGACCTTCTCCTCCTCTTTCCCCTATGTTTATATTTCCTTCTATTCTTAAATAAGAAAATGGGGCATATTCCCTCAAACAAAATGCCCACCCCCCTCCGACTTTCCCTCAGATTTTCCTATTCCAACAGCCCTCTTGTGTGCCCCTTTTCTCCAGTCATACCTCACATCTTCTTTTCTATCTCCCATTTTCCTCAGGTGTATGCTTTACCTGTGTTCCCCACACAAGCCCCGACCCCATTGTTAGCAGATGTTAGCTGTGGTGATGTGGCCGTGATTGCCCTTCACCTTTAACTTTTTTTTTTTGTTATTAGAAAATGTATGGATTCCATTGGAGTCCGTAAGTCCAAGCCAAATATTTTACTGATACTTGTATTATGGAGATATCTTTAGTTGTCTTTTAATTTACTGTAAAGAGTGATGTCAGTATATATATGAATCATAAATAGCATTGCAACTTTGAAGCACATATTTTAGTGGATGAAGTATGGAAATATCCATAGCTATCTCAGACATTTCAGTGTCTATTCCTGAAAATTTATGTTACAAATGCCATGCGGCTTACATTGGGATAGTTGGCATTTTTAAGTGTTTTTTTGAGGTGGGTTATTATAACAGAGGCAGTTACATTCTTTAGTGGTCCTTAACCTTACTGTACAGATTCCGTTATATATATTTCTATAACTATCAGGATGCTTAAATTGTGATCATCTTTCTGTAACTTTTGTACTGTACAACATGAATGCACAACCATTTTATATTACTTCTGGATTGCTTATACATTTCTATAGTGCACCATTGATACAGCAATACTCCATTTTCACTGAGCTAGTCTGAGTTTCTTGTTGTACAGTTACATATTACAATGTTATCTGGAAGTTTTGCTCTGATATTGGCGTAATGCATTGGATTCCTCTAGCTTAATGGAATCCATCCCAAAGATTTTATCATATTTAAACAAACATTCAACATTAATTTGAAATGGTTTTGTGAAATAAGAAAGAATATATAAAATATGCAAATAAATAAATGTAATAGCTAAGTGCTACCATTAGATGAAAATAAAATGAATAAAACAACAAAAAAATGAAAAGAAATTGTAATAAAAGAAAACAAGAAAAATACACAAATAAAATAAAACAACATTCTAGTATCTTTAGGGTTTATATTTTAAAATGTCATTATTTAAAAAATATCTCAAACTAAATGTATTATTAAACCCCCTATCTTTAGAGGCATCACATTTGGTCTCAGACAGCTTCCAGTTTTAAACATGCAATAACTGTGTCTCTTTACTGACTTTGGGAATATTCAGGTTAATTCTAACCCATAAATGTAAAAGGGGTGTTTAGTGCCAGTGCAAGGCATCCTAGAATGGCATTACTTGTTTTTCACAAGAGTATCATCCATTATGCATGCCTTAAAACAAAGTGCATTGTTTTTACCTGCAAAACAATAAAAATGCATTATGAGTATACAGGATTTCCCACATGAAAACTAAATGGATGTGTATATATAAACAGTACTGAATTCTGTCTTCATACTCTTCTTTCACTAATTACTGGCAAGACAAGAACAAATTCACTTTATGTGCTCCTTCCAGTGGAAACAATCACTACGTTAAGAACAAAAACAAACACCTTTGCCTCACCTAAAAACAAATCAAGGCCATTGAACAATAAAGCTTTTGCATACAAATCTGTTTACAGACACATTTATGTACCCCGTATATCGGTACATGCACTGCTGCTTTTATATACACATTGTTTTCAGTTTCTAGACAACATACCTTATAAACGGTGCACAATGCACTTTCTGAAATATATTTTAAAGAATCAGACTGTATATGTTTGGGGGATGAATAAGTAGCAACTTGATAATATTTGCTTCTGAAAAACAACTAATGCCAGTGCTGGGCCTGCCAGTTACCACAATCAACCCCTACACAAACATCTGAGCTCATGTGGATCCAAAGGGTGGACACGTGTGTGTGTGTGTGTGTGTGTGTGTGTGTGTGTGTGTGTGTGTGTGTGTGTGTGTGTGTGTGTGTGTATGTGAGGGGGTGTGTTCATAGGTTCATAGGTTGGTACTAGGCTATCGTCCCTAGGGCCTATACAAGCCTAGCCATAACAATTCCCTGGATATTTCTTCCCACAATATTTACTTCCCTGGACCCCTGTCTAGCAGGGCGGCTGACGTGATCCCCGGGGTGAATTTCCTATCTCCAATCCAATCATCAAGGTTCCTTTTGAAGAGGGCCAAGGAGGTGCTCTGCTTGACATGTATGGGCAGTCTATTGCAGAGTATGGGGAGTCTCTGGGTCAAGAACCTATCCCTCCAGCATGTTTTGTTCATTGTGATGACAATGTTTAGATCCCTGGAGCATGTGGCTCTGAGGGATTGGGATTTCTTTAAGTGGAGCATGTCCAACAGCTCAGGGTTTGACATGGCCTTGTATGTTAAGCAGAGATCGCTTCTGAGTAGACGATATGCCACAGAGTATAGCTGGAGTTTTTTTAGATGGTCAGCATAGGGCATCTGCTTTAGGCCTGTGATTGTTTTAGTGAGGTATTTCTGCGGCCTTTCCAGCTGTTGCAGATGTCTTGTGAGATACATACAAAACGTGGCATTGTACTCTATAATGGGACTAATGAGGAATGAGTACAGTGAGACAATTACCTACTTTTTTCTGGATGAAAAGCCTTTAGTGTGTGTGTGTGTGTGTGTGTGTGTGTGTGTGTGTGTGTGTGTGTGTGTGTGTGTGTGTGTGTGTGTGTGTGTGTATATAAAATCACTTGGTTGCTGCAATCCACAGTAGTTATGGTATAATTCTAAGTTGAGAACCAAATTAAAAGAATCAAAAAAGTCCAAAACTGCAAACGCCTTGATATAAATGCAGCAAGTGGCTATCAACAGTTGAAATCCTGCACATGAAATGCTTCAGTGCATCATCCCTGATCTCAAATACAGTACCTGCATTCAGCACTACCACAGTATCAGCATCTGCCAATCAAGCTCCCTGGATAATTACAAAACAAAATGTACATTAACTGCATTACCTGAGTGCACAGCATGGCATTCCATACAACTGGATATAGTCCAGAGTATGTACTGAGTTTAGGAGTAGATTATTTACAGATTCATAGCAAGCAAAAGGCACATGATGGCATCCAAATGTATGTTCACATTTTTACATTACCATACTCAACAGTCCCAGATGTTGCCTTTAAATGTTGCTTTGTCCTAAAGAATTTCTGATGTTGTTTCAGAACTGTAATGATTACAGTAATTACATAATGCAAGATTATAGGTCCATAGGTTTTACTAGGCTAATGACCACCAGGGTCTTTATAAACCTTGCCGCTCGACCCAACCTAGTTTAGTTCATGAGTGCCTTGGATGAATATATGGTGGGGGATGCTAGTAAGGAGGTAATTAAGGGTTTGATGAGGGGGTATTGTATTAATTTACTTGCTGTCTGCCTCTGTCAATTATTGACATGTGGGACAGACCAGGGGTGAATTTCCAGTTTCCCATCCAATGACCTGAGGAGGACAGGGTATAAATACTCTGGATTTTCCTGGTGAGGAATTTTTCAGGGAATTACAGTTATTACAAGTGTCTGGTTAGGTACATGCAAAGGGGGTCCTTGCACTCAGTGATAGGTCTGACAAGGGATAAGTAGAGTTGTACTATGACTTCCTTGTAGCTACATGCCATGCCTGTGCTTATGCACTGGGTGACATAGAATGATGTTTTTACTATCCTAGCTGCATATTAGGAGGCGGGGTTGGGAGGGTGGCCTAATGGTTAAGGTGTTTGCCTTACAAACACAAGGTGCAGGGTTTGAGTCTCACAAGGGATAATTGGCTAGGCTTAAAATGGCTCATAAGGGCAGTTAGCCTAGCACTAATCTATGAACCTATGAATCTATGATAGCTGAAGGCCAGTTTTCTATCTACATATGTTCCTAAATCCCTAACTACTGGCTCTGCTCTTAGGGGTGTTTTATTGGTGGAGTAATTAGCTTGGATGGACAGTTTCTCAAAGGGCACTATAATGCATCTCTTAACACTGAGTTTTACTCACTTGCTTAGACAAAAGTCAGTTGTCTGCTTTAGACCCTCTTGTAGGATGTTAGTGTCATGGGGGAATCCATGATAGCTTCCAATTAAAAGTCATCTGTAAACTTGGTGAGCCAGAGGCCTTTGACATTAGCCTTGGCTCCTGAGAAGTAGCTTCCAAACTGGAGCAGGCCCAACATGGAACCCTGGGGAACTCCATTGATGACTGGTCTCCTGGTGGAGGTGGTCTCACCAATCCTGACTTCTTGGGCCCTGTCTGTGAGCCAGCAAGTAATCCATCATATTATTACAGTTATTAGAGTTGCATATGTCTCATCCTTCAGAAAATGCATATTAATAAAATCATCATGCCGATTCAAACTACGTTTTATCTAAAGTCCTACTAGCTAAGCACTATTACATAATAGGAACAACAAAAAAATACAAAAACATATATAAATAAATAAAACACTTTAAGACAATGGAGATACAAATAAGTTTTCCAAGATCTTTTAAAAGCAACATGGGTCGGGACCAACCTCAACTATCCATGTAGGTGGTTCCAGAGCTAGCTCTCTGGAAAGCCATAGAACACTAACTGGATAAATCCAGGTGGACCTTCAGAGCCTCCAGAATGCTGATGGTGTCATAGTAAAGGATGTAAATGTACTGTATCAGACAAGACGTTCTGTACATTAAGTGAGACCCAAGTTGTGGAAGACGGCAAAAACTAGGACACAAATCTTATAAATGATATGTAACCTAACTGGTAACCAATGCAAAGTCATCCGAACTGGCATAATAGTTTAGTAATGAGATACCACAATGGGTAACTACATTACAGAATTTTACACCAGCTACAGAAAATTGCATTCTGACTCTGGTAACCTCAGGTAAGAGGCGTTACAGTGATGCAGCAGCAGGGATGAGGAAAATACCAGGCATCACTAACGGAAGATCTGCTGAAGGAATAATGTGCTTATTTTAGGATGGCATTAATCAGACAGAAACGTGAGAATTTTGAGAATTTGAGAATGGTAGACACCAGGTCCCAGAATGAGATGATTTTCAAATGTCACCCACAATTGCACACCTTCGGTACCCATTTCTAACTTGTGACTGCTATAGATAACATCCAGGAAAAAATTGTAGCAAATGAATTTCAGATGTTGGAGTGAGTGGCCATAGCCACCATCTTGGAGCTATTGAGCTTTGACTAATTATCAACTATCTTTTTATCTTTTTTTTCTTTAAGACAGGCATACAATCCTGATGAATAGGGAAGTACATCAGCATATTATTAGTATAACAATTTTGGTGTAAACCTCTCTTTCAAATCGCAACACACTCAAGGCCACACTCCATTAAGCAGGCATTTTCCATTCTCACCCCTAAAATACAGTCTTTTATACCAACACATTTAATGGACATTTAATGGATGCATCTACCTATCCTAAGTTCTACTAGCAATAAAAATCCTTTCTACACAAAAAGGTCAAATGCATATGCTTCCTAATAATGTAGTCTTATAATTCCCATCTTCTAATCACAGCTTCCAACTTCTAATTATTTTCATTTCTACAATGTTTATAACCTGTCAAAACATGTTGGACTTAATGTATATAATATAAGCAGATCTACTACTACTGTATTTTCTTTGCATATAGTGTGCAAACGATCTGTCATAACAATCTGCTTTGTTATGCAGACACTGCTATCATTTAAACAATTCTATTACTAACAGCACATATCTAGCTTATATAATTTGCATGGCTATGTACTTATTTTTTTACCTTCATTGTACTCCTGGGTTTAGCCTGAAAATAGTTCAGTGGGATCAGTGTGCTTCCTTGCTAACAAATAGAAGTAAAATAAAGTAAAACTAAAATAAATACACGGCAAGCAGTAACAGACCAAACATTGAACCCTAATGTATCCCCTGTGATATGAAAGAAGGGCGGAAAGGAGGAATTAACTCCAAATACAGCCCTCTTAGTATGACTAGTAATGTGGAACAAATCAAAGCAATAACTGAAATGGTCCAAAACGTCTTCACAGTCAAAAAAGTCAAATGCTGAAAAGAGATCTAAGGGGACCAAGACTGAATGATAGTGACAGTAGCCACAAGGAGTCATTAGCTATCCTAACAGGATACAATGTCTTGACATAAAACAGGACTGAATTTGTTCATAGAGGTGATTAGTACTAAGCCATATGTCCAATTTTGCATGCACAAACTTCTCAAGAACCTTACTGACAAACAGAAGGTGTGAAATTGGTCTGTAATTTTCTTTATTATCAACATGCTTTCTTAAGAATAGGAGAAACACAGGCCTCTCCTTACTAGTGATGGAAAAAACTTCATTTGTAAGAGACACTTTAATCATTTGGTAAAGAACCAGACGAAGCACCTCCAAACAAGAGGCCACAAGTTTGGTAGGGGCAAATGTACAGTCTACAGGTGCTCAGATGCATACTGAAGATTAGAATAATAACTCATTATTGCAGGGAATATTAAATCTAAACCAACAACCAGATGGGTAACTCAAAGCTAGACCATTAAGAGTCTCAACTGGTGCACCAGAATCAGCACTAAAATTGACGGAGGCAAACTTAGCAATGAAGAGATGGGGAGCAAGTTTTTATTCATTAACTGAAAAAGATCTCTGAGTGGCAAAACAAGATGAGGCTGCAAAGCTTGCCCACCACAAGGAAGGGTATTGACAGAAGAGTTGTCACTGCTAAGACTGCCTTGAATAATAATGTAGGCTTTTTCTAGGTATACACGGTAGATGAAATAATACTCATCCAACAAAAGTCTGTTCTCTTCCCACAGTGAGTGTGGTCTGAGATCTGACTTTCATCTTGTCCTTCTTAGAGCACAGAGCTCCAGACTGTACCATGTCTGACATGGTACCAGAGGAGCAGTGTGCTTTGAGATCTGACCTTCATCTTACAGCATAGAGCTCATAATTGCACCATGTGTCACACAGTACCAGAGCAGCAGTATGTACAGAGTCCTGAAGAGAAAGTCCAAAGCCTTCTTATTGACATCGACAGTTTCATCAAGATTCTCTGCACTAAAATTGTGTAAGTGCTGATGTAAAGAAGAAGTGAATAAATCAAGTGTAACATGACTCAGACTTCTACTCACTATCAGACTATGCTAAAGGGGCACAACCTAAGGTAAATCCACCATGAAATAAGTCACACTGTTGTTGGGCCAAGTCACAGGTCCCACTATTAAGCCACCAGTCACAGCAATGTCTAGTATATGCCATGTGTCCTACAAATATGGAGATCAGTATAATGCTGTACTGTTTGCACACTAGAGACCAATAAACTCTTATTATGTATCAGTAAGGCATTCAACACTGATGGATACTCTCTCCGCTCTCATTATGTGTCAAAACTCTGGAATGAATTTCCCACACTTAAAAATGATAGAAAATGTAAGTTTGCTTAAAGAGCACCTGTGCCAAAGCCGGCTCTCTTCTTCCTGCTCACGTGGCTAGCTTTACTCAGATTACTTTTCTCCAACTCTTACAGTCGTTTTGCTACTGCAGTATCTTGTACCTTTTCGCTTCTCCTCATACTGCGCTTCTTTCCTAAACTCTTTCTCTTACTCCTTTCACACCCACCTCCTCTGTCCATTTATTTCCATAATGTCTCCCTTCATATCTCTGTTATCATCAGTTTTTAAGCTACATTATTATTTGTCTGTCTGAAAATTATTACTAACCTCAAAAACACCCCAGTTTTATATTTCCCCTGCAGCCATCATGCTATAAATACATTAACTGTTATTGTATGTTATTTTTCTATTCAATAATATTCTAATTTATGCTATGTACATGTAAGAATTATTTAAAAATCATGTAAAAAAGCTCATGTACAGATGTTTTAAACCTGAAATTATAAATGTGCATCATGTATAACTTAAATATGAAGCTTTTCTCCCTGGGCTTCTGCTGAAAGTTGGTTTTACCCTGTCAGACTTTTCTCAGTCAACAAAGATAAATGCATACATACATACATAAATAAATAAATAAATGCATAAATACATAAATAATTAACTCATCAAATTCAAATCCCTTTATAACACCAAGCAAATATACTCTTCATCCAACAAATTCTGAAGCAATTATCTCATTGCTTGCTTCCTTTTGTTGACCAGCGTAGTCCCACTGAGTTGTGGTAGCCCCCTTCTCAGTGCTTGCTTCCTTTTGTTGACCAGCGTAGTCCCACTGAGTTGTGGTAGCTCCCTTCTCAGCAGAACCATGGGCAGAAAAGCTCTGATACCAAAACAGGCAGTTTTCTCCAATAGAGAAAAGTACACAGCTTAAAGTTATTATATGGACATACTATTACTTAAAGACAGTTGTGACAGAGGAAATCTACATTAATCAGCCAAATATAGACTCATTACATATTGATACAAGACAAAATGGCATATACAGTGATGTTTAAAATGTCAAATTTCAGTTTTAAATTTATGGGCAGGAAAAATAAGAGAGAGGAGGTGATAAGAGTAGAAACCAGAGAGTAAGTGAGGAAATGTGAGTAGTGTGTATACTTGTTAGGTGATTTACAGAAAAAGTTGCAGTAATACTGAGTTAGATATAGAAGGTAGAAAGTATGAGATGGAATTTTGGTGGAGGAAAAAACTTCTCAGGGGTAACGTAGAGTCAGTAGAAGTGGCAGTAAAGACAATGTGAAGGATGGGAAATTTACATTCAGAATTTGTTGTGTTGAAGTGTATATGGGGTAATGTAGGTGTACAATGGCCAGGATAGTCCAGCCTGCATAGGTGCAAGAGCAGAGCCAATAGTTTTTAAAGATTGTTTTAGGAAGTTTTGACTGCTGATAGGTTGGTTTGCTATCTGATGGTAGAAGGGATATAATTACAGATGTTGGAGACATAATCTGAGTGAAAGGACAGATCAGCACTGCAGGTTGTGGATTTAGTTATGAATAAGTGGATGGTGCAGTGGTTTGCATTGTCACCTCACAGCGAGAGGCTGTCCAGTTCACTTCTCAGCTGCCATGCCTTCTATGCAGAGTCTGCGTGTCCTCCCTGAATTCATGTGGGTTTCCTCCAGCTGCTCCCGTTTCCTCCCACATAACAAAGACCTGCATCTGGAGTGTTTCTCCCCGGGCCTTCGCTGAAAATTGGTTGCACTTTTCTGGTAAACAAATGCTAAAAATAAATAAAAATTAATACAGACTTGTCCATGGAGCATAGTGATCATGCAGGGGTGTAAGGTTCCACTAAGGCTTGGCATATAAAACAGTTTTTAGTTTTGTAAATTAGAATATGAATAGTTGCTAACTGGGTGAAAGATAGTATGGACATTCTAGCCACCCTATCCATTTTAAATGCACAGTGATAGGATTTAGCAGATTGTTTAGTGGTGAATTCATGTTTCTTGTTAAAGCATTGTTCAATTTATGTTACAGTTCCTATAGTTGGTGTAGATGAGGACAGCAGGAGAAATGCAGACACTAACTTTTTTTTTTTGACATTGCTAGTTAAAAGTGTTTGCTACTATATAGGAGTCCAGTTGTTCCTGTGGAATTTCTTGACAGCTTGTTCTATTTGAATATCAGACTTTAGGTTATTATCCATAATGACACCAATTAGTTTTGTGTGGGACACAAGTTCTCTAGGTATTTTCTTTCATGAGGTGACGGAACAGTAATTTTTGTACTGGATAGAGATTTTGGTATGAAAAGTAATAACTTGGTTTTCTTAGCATTCAGCAAGAGGCAAGGCTTACTGATCTAGATTTCTATGGAAGAAAAAGCTTTTTTTGTCTTTTTTCTGAAGTTGTGGGAGGGACTTATCTGTGGTTATTAGTGTAGCATCATCGGCTTACTAAATAACAGTTGTGTCATTAGTAGCAGTACAGAGGTATGAGACCCAAAACTGAGCTTTCTGGAACTCCATCTGAGATGGGAAAGAATAGTGGTTGTTCTTTCCACTATTTTATTGCCTGTAGGCTGTTAAAAAGGTGTAGGGTGGCCGCGGTGGTGCAACGGTTAATGTTGCCACCTCACGGCAGGAGGTTCTCCGGTTCGATCCTCAGCTGGGGTGCCTTCTGTGCAGAGTCTGCATGTCCTCCCTGTGGTTGTGTGGGTTTCCTCCAGGTGCTCCACTGCCAATCATGAGCAGACAGGTGATCCGCTGTGGTGACCCCTAACCAGGAAAAGCTGAAAGAAGAAGAAGAAGAAGCCTGTTAGAAAGGTGGCTATGAAGCCCCTGTAGCCTGTTAGAAAGGTGGCTCTGACTCCAGGTTAGGGAGGGAGGGTGTGTCAAAGCCTAATAAAAATAATCTGTGCAGAAGAATTAGAGGGTTTATTGTGTCAAACACCTTAGATACTTCATGGAATAGACAGGAAAGAAAGTTTCCAGAGTCTCTGTGAAGGTTGATATGATGCATGAAATTAAGAGCTGTTGTAATGCCTAAAGCCATGCTGGGCAGAGGAGAGGGGGTTCTTATCTATCAAGTGATTGAAAACTTGGGAGTTTATACACTTTTCAATGATTTTTGATAATGGAGAAAATTATTACAGGGTGATAATTATATAATTCATCTGAGTATCCTGCTCTCTGTAATCGATGACTTCTTCCAGAAGATGAGTATTTGGTTTTCTTGACTAGATCAGTTTATGAGGATAGAGGGGGTATGCTAAAGGGTCTACAACTATGCTAATCTACTGAGGGAAGATTGTCAGCAGTGAGTGTAGTCTGTTTTAGTTTGTGAAGTAGTTTTTTGATGGTTGAGATGGGAACTGGGTTGATGTGGAAGACGTAGTTTAGAGTATAGTTCTGTTGCGATGCACAGCATGGTACGTTGATGGTTATTTATCAGAGACCTAACTGAATGTTTGAAGTGTAATGCATTGGTTAGAAATAGGTTTGGTGTGGTTTGTTGTAGAGGGGTTTGTGCTGGGTGGCCTGGATTTAACAAATTGTGAAATGAGTACCAGAATTGTTTGGGGTTGTTCTTAGTGTATGTATCTTGGATTGAGGTGTAATGAGTTTTGATATCAGATCTGATTGATTTTTGGTAAAGTTGAATAACACTAAAAATGTTCAGATTTTACAGATATTCTGTTATCCAAAAACCTCATTACTAATATATATATATGCTATATAAATACTGTACTAATCACTGAGAAATTCTATAAAACTCACAAACATCCCTCCTCAAAGGGAATCTTTGATGTACTCCATGTGGAAATATTTCAGAGTGGAGAGTTCATTTAATATAATTTGCACACATTCACTACACCACAGTCAGTTCTGTAGCTAAGTGTTCAAGGTAGTGGAATACATAGTTGTGACCCCTTGTATATTTTCTGCAAGTGCAGTCCGCCTGTACCAGTCCACATCAAAAACACTGTTAGCATCAGGTAACCTTTTGAAGTATCTACATTTTTATTATCATGTGAAACCCGTATCTCATTATAAGTGCACTGCAACCTCAAGTGAACAATGTGAGTTCACATGTGCATGTTCTACACATGTCATTGTACAATATTGAACTGTATGACAGCCACAATATTAGCGTGGAAAGGTTTGATACAAGAATGCTAGTTTGGATATTGGTGACTCAGTAAGGGTAAAATTAAATCATTGAAGACATTTTTTATCACAGAAGAAAAGCTGACTTCCATACTGTGTGGTGTGGGAGTTTAGCCTGTCTCCGTCAGTTACTACCTTATCGCCAGTATGCCCACACTTGCATTATCAGTAAAATAAGGCAAAAATTCCTGGATTTTGCTGATTTCCTTTAGCCCTTTGTGTTGCCTCAACAAAGACTGGAAACTGCAAATGTTCCTCTGCAGAAACGTGGTACATGTGTCATTTACAGTGTGCTCGGGACATATGGGACATGTGGTCATGGTCAGAATGTGACAGGCATGTCAGTTACACTGTGAAATGTTCCTTGTTGTCATCATTTGCCAGTTCTGCTGTAGAGCATATGCTTTGCAGATTACTCTACATGGTGTCATGTTATGAATAAAGCAGTGATTCTGCTGCTTTTGTATCCACTTTTAACATACTGCATGACAAACTGACTGCATGACAAACTGATACCTGTCATTTTAGAGCTCGGAAAATGCTCTGTGATTCTGTTTGTATAAAGTGCACCTATCTAATTTTTACAACATGTTGCATTCTCCTTCTTGTAGTTTGCAGTAGTATATTACTTATGTTTTATTCCATCAGTGTAAGCATACATCTCAACTGCTATAATTTAGACATAGGTCTATGAGTCTGGCCCACAGATTTATCCTTGTTCCTTCTAGATATACGATGACATCAGACCCGATTATGAGTGAATACATTATTAAATACATAAACTAAGCCTATACAAAGATTCACCACCACCTTTAACGTAAAGACCTTCTGTTGTGAAAAGTAACAAAGTGCTTCCCTTTCTGAACCTCTGCTATGGTTTTTAAAGGCCAGTGGTATGAATAATAATGCTTGTCAGTTGAGATGTATAAGTCTGTAAACAGAATGTTTCTGCTGCTGTGCAGATACACTCCTGATGACCCTGAAAAGGCTATATTACAGTGCACTTGCATTAAAGAGACCACAGATGTCAATGTCAGTCATGAGTAACTGATATCTAGTTACCTTGGCAGCTGTGGTCATATTTGCAGCCTGTGATTCACTTTATTAATTCTATGAATTTCATAGCAGGCAGCTGTATCTTCAGCTGGACTAGCACTTGGAACACAGAGTCCTT
>NC_056743.1:1615720966-1615725966 GCF_019279795.1 Protopterus annectens | reverse complement strand
GCAGACTCCACACAGAAGGCACCCCAGCCGAGGATCGAACTGGAGAACCTCTTGCTGTGAGGCGACAATGCTAAGCACTGCACCATCGTGGCCACCCATGTAGGTTATTTACAGTAGTAAACACTATAACAGTATGTCCGGATGTAAACTCTGACAGCCGTTTTTCAATAAAAGTGCCAAATTGAAACGGAAACATACACATATCTATAGTATCTAGAGTTAGATTGTAAATATGACTCTCTGAGCTTCTTTTACACCTCACTCTTCTAATTTGCTGAAGCATTGCCTTTTTACTTGGTAAACTGGGAGCACATTCTATTGCAGTGGAAGCTATAGCATCATCCGCTAACATACAGGGTGGATCTCTGGATACTGCTGCCCTATCAATCAAACTACCACACACAGAGTATTTCTGAACTTCAAATGGATCCCCTATATGATTGTGTGGCATACTTTTTAGTAGCTTCTCACCTTCAGACAGTGAATCGTTTACTGCTCTTCCTTTGCAACCACCATATATAGATAGGTAGTTTGTTCCAGAATATGGGAAGTCTCTGGGACAGGAATCTATCCCTCCAGCATGTTTTGTTTATTGTGGTGACAAGGTTTAGGTCTCTAGAGCATGTAGCTCAGAGGGACTGGGATTTCTTTAAATAGAGCATGTCCAACAGCTCTGGGTTGGACATAGCTTTGTATGTTAGGCAGAGATAGGCTCTGAGTAGGCGATATGCGACGGAATACAGCTGGAGTTTTTTGAGATGGTCTGCCTATGGCATCTGTTTGAGGCTGGTAATCTCTTAGTGAGGTATTTCTGCGGCCTTTCCAGTTGTTGTAGATGTCTTGTGAGTTACGTACCAAAAGAGGTGCTGTATTCTATAATGGGTCTAATGAGTGACGAGTCTTTTTTCCTGGATGAGAAACCTTTTGTGATGAGGTGTACTACTTCGAAGGATTTCCTGACTACTGTGGCGATGTGATTATCAAAGCAGAGACTACTGTCCACCAGCGTCCCAAGGTCTCTTATCACACTTTCAATGTTAAGTAGACTACCGCCTATGTGATAGTTCATGGGTACAACGTTTTTACCTAAAGGGATGACAATGCACTTTTTGGCATTGAGCTTGAGGCCATGGCTTTGAAACCAGGCATCTGTCTCACTGAGGCCCTTTTGTAGGATGCCCACATCATTAGGAGTTTCAATTATGGCTCTTAGTTTGCAATCATCTGCAAACTTCATTAGCCAAAGACCTTTTGTGTTATCCTGTACTTCAGAGAAGTAGATACCAAACAGGAGAGGACCCAGGACTGAACCCTGGTCTGAAGTTGGATTTGAAGTCTGCTACTTTCACAGTGTGGGTTCTGTCAGTGAGCCATATGGCAACCCATCTTGTGACATAGGGATTTATACCTAGTTTAGTGAGTTTATCTATAATTCCAGAGTGGAGGATAGTGTTGAAAGCCTTGGCAAGATCTAGATAGGCTGTGTGAACCACTTTACCCTCATCTACGGCTTTGGGGACTGCTTCAAAGATGTCTATCAGGTTTAGGAGATATGATCTGCCTTTTACAAACCCAAACTGGGTGGGGTCCAGAGTTTGGAGATTACTAATGTCATTGTTTATAAGTTCCATGATGATACGTTCCAAGCCTTGCAGACCAGGCTTGTCTGGCTAATGGGGTGGTAGTTGGTAGTTCTCAGGGTCCATGGTGGCTCCCCCTTTATGGAGTGGGATGACCATCACTGTGCACCATTCAGTGGGCACAAAGCCTGAGGTAAGGCTATGACTGAACATGGTACTTAGGTGGAGTGCCAGTTCGTTCTGTAGTCCATGTAGAAAGCAGCCTGAGATGTTGTTAGGTCCCATGCATGCTGTGTTCTTGGCTTTGGAGAGTGTAGTAGAAAACCTACTATGGTGAATAATTTTTTGCATACTAGCAGATTGCATCCTCCCCATTTGATTAGGGCATTACCAGAGGGTGAAATAAGAAGGATTCTCAGAAATACTTCTGAATTTTTATATTGTGAAGTGTTTTTGAATGAGGTACAGGAAAGGTTATCTCGTAGAGGGTATCCTGAAGTGGACCTTTCTGGGATCAAGCATAGGCCATGTGGGAGAAATTATGTTAAAGAGCATAAAGCTGGTAGGGTATTTCAGCATCAGGATGAATCAGAGGTTATTTTTTGTAACTAAATTTTCTAACTTTTCCAAGGTGTTAGAAAGGATTATGTGGCAATATTGGCACATCATGATAGATGATACGCAGGTTGGCAGGCTATTTCCCAAGCACATAACTTTCTCCTACAGGAGGTTTAGTAACTTGAAGGAGTTACTTTGTGAAAAATAGGATTGCCCCTTAGCCAGAAGGGAAGTGGGTACGTACAGGTGTGGCCATTGTTCAGTGTGCAACAGAGTTAGAAATTCGCATGGTGTTAAGATTAATGATAAAAGATATTTTGCTTTTGAAAGATTTGATTGTTTTTCTTGTGGGGTTATTTATGCCATAGGGTGTGATTGTTCTAGTCCCTTTTGGTATATTGGTCAGACTACAAGGAGGGTAAAAGTTCGTATTCTCGAGCATTTGGGTGATATCAGGAGGAATAATTTAAACAGTCCTGTGGCTTCTCATTTTGTGCCCGTACATAATGGTAGTAGTGAGGGGTTTATTTTCAGTGTGTTGGCATGTCCCTGAAATTCTGTAGGAAACTTTAAAAGGGAATTGAATAGGTTGGAATATAAAATGATAGTTGGTTATCATACACTACATCCTAGGGGTATGAATTTGGATAGTAATTTTACTCTTTGATGTTTTTATTGTAATTTTGTATTTCATTTATGTAATATGATTAAGTAATTGCAGTTTTTTGAATAAGTTGTTTGCAAAAATGTGGGGGATGTAGTGCTATGTTATTGTATTTTCCATTCTATCCCTTTTTATGTGTTTCCTCTTCTTAAAATAGTTTTTATAACATCTATTTGCATTTGCATTAAGCGTATGTATTGGTATTTTGAAAAAATTGTTAAAGAATTGTTGAAAATCAATTATTCAATCAATCAATTAACATTGTGAACAATTAGCCTAGCTGGTATATAAGGGGTTGGTTTATTGCTTTGAAATTGTTCCACTGAAGACGAATTGCCGAGGTACCAGAGCACTGAGCACTTTCATTAAACAGATTTTTTCAGCCATCTGTGTTTCTGCCAGTGTTATTGGTTCTCATTTTGGGTGTTTTTGAATTTGTGGCCTGAGTAGAAAGTTTTTACTTTCCTTTGGTGTTTTTTTATTAGGAGAGTGTGTTTTTTACCCAGGCAGCCATGATTACAGGAACTATGCATTCTTCCAGTATACAGATGGGCCCTTTAGGAGGTGAGAGGGGGTAAAGTTAGCACTGAACCTATCTGCCAGGATGTTGGCAATATCAGTTGGCTCTGTATATTTAGTGCCATTGTGCTGTAACTCAGAGCAGATCTGAGTGTTGTCATTGAGATTCTTGACATAGCTATAAAATGCTTTGTGGTTGTCTTTAGAATCAGTGGCAATTTTCTTTTCGTAACTAGCTTTGGAGGATTTTATGAGGGATCTCAGCTTCTTACTGAGGCTGACCAGGGAGTTCCTCCAATCATGGGATTTTACTCTTTTTTGCAACAGTTTCTTTCTTCTGTTGCAGAGTTTGTTTATGGCAGGGGATCACCAGATTGGCTTCCTTTTTATGGAGGATAGCATCTTAGTTCTGTTAGGGATTTCACAATCCATGCACTCATGTAAGTGCTTATAAAGTGCATTTGTGTAGGATTCGGCAGTCGTACCTCTATTGTCCATCTGCATGGGTCTCATGAAGTTTGCCACTTCTGTCTTAAGAAGTGTGAATTTGGCTTTGGAGAAATTTTTTACGGTGGTTTCCCTAATGGTGGATGGGGGCAGGATGTGGATGTCTGGGGTGATTAGCTTGTGGTCGGATCTGACCAATGAGGAATTGACCTTTGGTGTGGAACACTGGTTGCCCATATTGGTAATGATCAGGTCTAGGATATTGCTTCCCCTGGTGGGGGTGTGGATAAGTTGATCCAAAGTGTTGGAATTTATGAATTCCAGAAAACGTTGAGCAAAAAAGTTGGTGCATGAGTAGTTTTCCCAGTGAATGATGCAGTAGTTTAAATTGCCTATTATTAGGGTGTTAGGTTGTACTCTAATATTTTCCAGTGTATCAAGAAATTAGGAGTGGGAATCCTGGGGTATGGTGGGGGATCTGTAGCAAGCTACAATTTGGATTGCGGTCTTGCCCAGAGCTAGTTGCGCTTGGATAATCTCGGATGCGTTATGCTGAGCAACTAGCTTGGAGGTGTGGATATCCTTAATGAATATGGACACACCTCCACCTTTACTGTTTCAGTCCAGGTTAGGCGGCCAAATGGTGTGGTATGAATTATAGCCTGGTAATGCAGGGGTGCTCTCTGGAGCCTTGAACCAGGTCTCTGTCACTGTACAGATGTCAATGCTCACCATTTTAAGGAGTATCTCGAGTGAGTGCATTTTGAGGTTTAGACTTGTAGCATTGAGTATCATTACCCTCAGATTTTGCTTGCTTGTACCTGTTACGCTGGTGAATTTGTCATTTGAACCTTGCCTAAAAAAGGCACTACAGGGGTGGCAAGAGCCTTAGCCAGTATCTGGAATTCCAAGGGCGACAGGTGCAGGCCATCTCTGGCAAAGCATCATGGTCTGTCGATCATGTCATCCCAGGCAAACAGATACTGGATCCACTTAGAATGACACCAGAAGCTTAGCCAATTGTTGAAGTCAATCATTTTGTCCTTGTACTGTGGTATCATTCTGGGTGATGGCAGGATGCTACTCAGGGCTAGGATCATACCTACCTGGGCTACAAGATTGGACAGCTCCTCCATATCTCTTTTCATGTACTCCAGGGAGGTACGTCTCAGGTCATTCACACCAACATGGACAATGGCAAAGTCATATTTGTACTTGTTGTGGAGTGACCT